>NC_090184.1:18603643-18788643 GCF_024679245.1 Pseudorasbora parva
TTTAACTTTTTTTATCCGCGTTTGTAGTTCTAATCGAATCCTCGTCCAACTCGCAATGGGTTGTGGGCAATATCAGCTGTTAGAGTGCCCATCGATCCATACCTTTTACAGTCTATCCCTGCGTCTCAATCAGCTCCCTAGTTCACTAGTCAGGGATGATGAGGGATCAGGACATAAGTCAATGGGCTGACTCCCTGATCAGTGCCCTGACAACTGAACTAGGGAGCTGATTGAGACACCCTATGATCCATACTCGAATCTTTGAAAAAGCCTACTCTTTTTAACATAGGCCTACGATTTGGGACATACTTCTATTTTCGAATACTATTTAGTAGCCTACACTCCAAAAAAATGAATCATGGCATAATTTATAATTATGTATTTGTATCCCTTTGATTTTATTTAAATAATATGTTTTATTTTTCAAAACGTATGTAGCCAGATTGCTTAGAGTCAATGTAAATTTGTTAATTCTGAAAACTATTACATTTAATCAGTTATGTTTGATCAGTTATATTATGAATATGGTTTAAATAGAGCTAGCTGTGGAACGAGCCATATTCAAGTAGTTAAATTGTATGAGACCGGTTTGCATAAAGTTTAGTTTATGGAAAAGGGAAATGATGCCGATCCATACTCCAGTCGGTAGGTGGCAGTACTGCGCATAGACGTGTCTATGGTTATGCACCTACAAAGGTGCATAACCGTGCATAACCACCTACAAAGCAGAAGGAGCAGATGGAACTCAAGGACCTGATCGATAAGGTAAGTTACATCTGTTTCCATCGTATATTATTTGACTGTTTTCAGTGTTTATACATGTGTTATTAGTGCTGTTGATATCGTATTTTACTAATACCAATGCACTGACCATCAAATTTTTAATTCATTTTATGAATTAAAAATTCATAAAAGTTGTGTTCATCTGTGACAATTTAAACTTTTGTTGATTGCAGAGCATGTTCCACATTCCGGCTGACCTTGTTAATGCAGCCTAAAACAATTACTAACTGTTCTATGTGTGTTCAACATTAAATAATCATTTAATGTGCTGTGTGTATGCCATAGAAAAGAAATGAGTTTTATGGTCTAGATTTAAACTGACAGAGTGAGCCTGCTTCCCAAACAATGCTAGGACGACTGTTCCAGAGTTTAGGTGCTAAGTGAAAACGATCGACTGCCTGCAGTTGATTTAGATATTATGTGTATTGCGTTCATGCTATGTGTTTTCTTTTCTTTTTTTCTTTTTCTTTTTATTTGTTGCAATTATGTCAGTGTCCAGCACGTTGGCTAACCTCGGTTATTTTAAATGTGCTTAACAAATAAAATTGTATTGTATTGTATAACTGTACTATTATTAACTGGTCAGAATTTTGAGACTGCAATAGATTTGATGGAATATGCATAAAGAACTCGTTCAGTGTGTTGATAACTCCTACAAAGTAATGTCATAACTGCACAACTCTATTTAACAGTTGATCATGTGATGCACTGAACACTTTAATCACACCGGTGTGACCGTACAAGTCAAAGATTTAATGCCTCTTCAGAGGCAAAGAACTGACGCCATAGATGCAGAAACATTCTATGGGTGCTTTCACACCTACCTTGTTTGGTCCGGATTTTCAGACTTTTCAATTTGGAACGAACAAAATTACAGGTGTGAAACCTCCCTCGGACCATGGTCCGGACCAAACAGATGAAATTTGGTCAGGCGAAGAGGTAGTCTCGGTCCGGACCAAACTGAACAAAGGTTCGGTTCGTTTCTTGTGTGAAAGCATTTTCTGTATAGTTCGGACTTTCAGGCCATTTACAGGAAGTTCTGTTGGTAGAATTAGTGAAAAAACACAGATTAAACTCACAGCGCATGCAGTGATGGAGCGCGCAGCATTTTATAGTCTTGTGTAGTCAGCTTGCATGATCAGCTTGCTTTGCTTGATTATTTATTTTCAAGCTTTATATATATATATATATATATATATATATATATATATATATATATATATATATATAAAGCTGCAACGCAAATGATCACTCCGTCACGGTTTGTCTGCTATATTACTTATTAAAGCTTATTTATTAAATTCAGGCAAATTATGAAACATTTATTAAAATGAAGATACAATTTATACAAAGCTTTCTACAAAACAAAACTTAATGAAGTGGTCAAAATAATTTCTGACCCGATGTCTTTGACATGTATTGCACATATGTGCACGTTTCATAATCAAGATAGCCTAGATGAAATTTAAAAATAACATAATATTTAAACATAACTATAAAACAAAATACATTGTTTTGCTAAAAAAGTAGCCTGTCTTCTCCTCCTTTCCTGTCGGCGCCGATGTTTGCACAACGAGGACGTTCATCAGGAATATTAGTGATTTTGCCATTGAATTAGCATACTATTTTGTAAAATCGAAATTATGATTTTACAATCAGGTTTAATTTGTTACAATGACTACATTAGTTAACACAAACAAACAATTAACAATACTTCTACAGCATAAATGAATCTAAATATTAATCTCAACATTTACTACATTTTTTTGCATTAATTAGGCTACCATTGTATTACCATTAATTAATGCATTGGGAAGTGTGAACTAACATTAACAAAGGGTAATACATGCTTGCATACTTTCTGCAAAGTTTAAATTAGTCCGTAGAATGTCTACATCAAAATAAAGTGTAAGCAGATATTAAGTCTACTAATACTCAAATGAGAGTTAGTTGACATGTAGTTGCTAAGTTACTTGGAGTCAGTATGTCTAAAGTGGACCATCGAAATAAAGTTTTTTTTTTTGTTCAATATTTCTTTGACAGTCCTAACTTTTCACTTTGATTGAAATTAAGAACCCTCAATATACATCACACAAATGTTTCAAGACATATCTATGCAGACAAGAGGGTTCAGGCAGCCTCCTTCCTCTAGATCAGAGTCTTGATGTCGAAGTACATCATCACAGTAAGTCTGCCCACTCAGTGGTTAACCGTGACACTGGCGGGCCGTCCCACCCCGGCACAGGCCAACTGTAGGTGTCGACTACAAGATGCTTTTGCAACATTCATGATGTGTGATGACTGCGTAGGTGTGATAACAATGAACATGAACACATCGGAAAGTTTTGAAGTTTCCATGTACGCAAACCATCAAATTACAACTCACGTGTGCATTTAACATCTGCATATGCACAATGAACATCTTTCAAAATATTATTCCAACCTGGACACAATTTGGAATTTGAAAAATGTCAAACAAAGACACTTCATGATGTAAAACGAAGAAGATTATACTTTATTTATATTTCAAGCAATACAAAAATATGCTAAGAGTTTAAATCAATATCAATGTAATATTGCCACCCACTGGTACAAAAAGCAGAAATGCTAAACCTTTCAAGACATCGCTGCAATTAAGAAATTAATACATTTTTTTTTAAAATCAAATGTAATATATATATTATCTCAAATTATCTCAATCCAAAGTGGCTTTTAGAGGCTTTTGCATCTGAACTCTTCACAGTGTTAAAGCTACACTGTGTGATATTTTCCCCCATCTAGCGGTGAAACGGTATATGACCATCCAGAGAATAATAGTTTCTGTTCCTCTCAATTCTGATTTCGTTTTAACTCCTACGGTGGCCCATTTAGTCCAAGATTAACATGGCAAGCCCCCTCTTCACATTCGACACGGTGCCATTGAGTGTTAAAACGCGAAATTCGAAGCTTGAATTTACGGGTATGTCCCTCTTTGGCTAATGTACTTTCAAGATGGAGGGGCAACATGGCGACCAGCATTCGAACTTCTCAGCCGTATGTATTTTCAGTGGCATATTATAAACTTACGAGAATACTTTAATACTTGCAAGAAGTAAATATACATTAATGAGCAGATATATTTTTGAAAGACCTAAGTGTTTTTATTTTAGCTAAGAATAAACTAAAAAAAGTTACTCAGTGTAGCTTTAAAGAAAAACATCCAATGGATTTAGAGGCTTTTGCATCTAAACTCTTCATATATATATATATATATATATATATATATATATATATATATATATATATATATATATATATATATATATATATATATATATATATATATTATATACACACAATATATAAAAGAGAGAGAGAGAGAGAGAGAGAGAGAGAGAGAGAGAGAGAGAGAGAGAGAGAGAGGTATAATAGAGTAGAGTAGAATAGGTATTTTATCCATTTTAACCAAGAAGATAACATTTATAAAAAAAAATGCTAAAAGATTATAAGCAGGACAAGATGTATACCTGAGTTATACCTAGTTTATCACCAGCCAGAACATCCTGGGTAAAGGTCAGCATACTGTCTTGCCATAAAGAAACTATATGTTCAGAAGATAATCTGCGTGTACATAACCATGTCTATCTATATCTATCTATCTATCTATCTATCTATCTATCTATCTATCTATCTATCTATCTATCTATCTATCTATCTATCTATCTATCTATCTATCTATCTATCTATCTATCTATCTATCTATCTATCTATCTATCTGTCTGTCTGTCTGTCTGTCTGTCTGTCTGTCTGTCTGTCTGTCTGTCTGTCTGTCTGTCTGTCTGTCTGTCTGTCTGTCTGTCTGTGTCTGTAGACTATATTGCCTTTAAAACCTTAAACTTTAAGCTTTAAAACTACTTTGAACTTCAAACTATTTCAAATTGAGAACCCTCAAAATTTAAGCTTCTTCAAACTTTCTGGCCAGGTTTTTTTTTTTTTTTAAGTGTTTTTGGAATCACATCTATTGCGTTCTCAAAATTCTGACCAGTTGTTAATAATCAACTTTAGGCTCTAGATTCGTCTTGACAAACTTTTTTTTAATCAAATATTACTGTTAGGTTAGGGTTAGTAGAATAAGCCTCTTCTTCAGTGTCCAGTCAGGTGTTTGCTAACTCTGCTTTCGGATTGAAGTATGTATCATGTGTTTGAAGCTCTAAATAAGTGTACACTCACCTTTAAAAGAAAAGCAGCTCAAATGGAAATCCCCTCTCAGTAATTGCATTTAACTAGAATGACTGGACTGAAATGTGATTCTAATTCACTTTTACTTACTCAGATCCCCTTTTGCTTGGTAAACCCCTGTCATTATTCAGCATTTGCACATATGCAACACTTGAACTATTGTACAGTTCAAAATAATAAATAATGTCATTAATTAAGGTTTTTTTTTTAATTGGTTGTGATATTAGTCCAGGGAAATTCTGGTTGTTTGACATTCATAAATTCATGTGAGAATTTTATCTCTGACTCAAAGTGAACAACGAGAGTTTCTGTAGAGCTGAATTGAAATAATTTCATAATTAATACACTTTACACAGCTGAACTGAATCAACACTAAACTGCTTTTTAGACACTTCTGCTACCCCAAAAACTTTAAATTTGAATTTAATATTTGAAGTTTGCATCACTGATCACTGTTTTCCGCAACGGTTTATCACAGTGACGCTGCTTTGAAACAATAAAGCGCTCCAAAAATAGTTATATGGTAGGCCTACTTAATGTATGTTGATGTATTTATCAGCCAACAGATAAACTTAGCTATGCATTTATACAACAAGCCCTGTTAAAAAAAAAAAAAAAAAACCTTTCATAAGAGATTCTCAGAATTGTCATGTATCGGCTTATGTTTCCTGTTCCTATGGCAGCGGACGCTGTGCCCTGAGTATCTGCATTATCATTCTTATACCACACGCTGATAACACTAATCTTAATTAATTGGATTCTCAAGGACAGGGCAGGTAATCATTCACAAGTATATGGGATTATATGTCTTAAATGAAGATACAAGAGACTGTACATATGAAGATAATATGCAGATTATAGAGATTTTTTTTTTCCAGTAAAGACTTAACAATTATAAGCAAGTTTATAGTTATTTTTGTTGGTTTTCTGCACACAGAAATGTTCTCATCTCTTCATAAAATTAAAGCTGAACAACTCGAGTCACATGGACTATTTTAATGATGTCTTCATTACCTTTCTGAGCCTTGAAAGTGTTAATTAAATTATGGAGAGGTCAGAGAGCTCTTGGGATTTCATCAAAAATATTGTAATGTGTGTTCGGAGGATGAACGAATGTCTTACAGGTTGGGAACGACATGGGGGTGAGGGTTTAATTACTTTTTTTGTGAGTTTTTTTGGGGTGAACTAACCCAGTGGAGTATAGGCAAATTAATTATAAGCATAATTTGGCACATTAAGAGTTGTCCAAGACTCAGAATTACTCAAACTATTACTACAGAGTACAATAAGCTCAAAATTATTGGCAAGCTTTTAAAATACTAAAATATTTTTATAAAGAAAAAGCATGTGGTTGTGTCTAATCTGATCTTAGAAACACAATGGAGTGGAAGCCACAAGTCTGGCAATGTCCTAGTTCAAACTTAAGCAAATGTTTTTTTTTTTTTTTTATGAATGGGAGCAAATGACGCGCATATTACAATCAAAAGGTAGCAACGCAGATGATCATATTCATAACTCCTGGTACATATTGACCCATTACGGTCACTATAAGACTTTGAAAATAAAACAGAAGTAAAAAAAAAAAAACTTTAGTCTTAGATCTTTTTAATGATGTATAGTTTGTCAAGGTAATTACTTACATCTAATAGTAATTTTGAGCTAATTTAAGCAAAGAGAGCTTCAGTGCGTCCACGTACTCGTGAACGTTGAGACCGCATGACCCATTTGTCCTCATTATACACTGGTTGGCTGTGTGTGCAAAATTTGGATATTTAGACATTGTAGAATGTCGAGGTCTGGAGCAAGTTAACTGCCAAAAGACAAGCATGATAGCATATCTATTAAACTATTTAAGTTATTTAAAAGGTGTCAGCTGCCAAAGAGACACAAAATCTTAAAGTTTCAACTTTCAACCGGTATTTAAAAAGGTAAAAGGTCTCACTGAGGTTATTAGATTCTGTCTTTCTCTCTAGAAGATTCAGCCATTCTGTGACAAGATAACCATTGTGCCAATTTGCTTTAAGAACAGCAACATGTATAAATGTCAATGTATAAAAAGCAAATTGATCAAATATCACCTAAATGTATTGCATAAATGCAATTTAATTGTATTATATAATGGATACATTATTAAAAAATAAGAAAAATTGTAATTTTGTGTTCAGTTTGTTTATAAGCAGCAAACAATGGTAAGATGTTAAATTATAACTTGCATTGGTTGTTTCGGTAACAATTTACAATAAGGTCTCAATTATAATTAGTTGATGCATTAACGTCAATGAACAATACATTTGTTACAGAATTTATTAATACTTGTTAACGTTAGGGGAAAAAACAGCTGTTCATTGTTAACTCCAGTCCATTATTAACAGAGTTTAACAACTTTTAATAATGTTTTATAATGCATTAGTAAGTTGAAATAAACATTAACTAAGATTGATAAGTATTGTTCATGTTAGCAAATTATAAAGGTACACTTTGTAACTTTGAGCCTTCTAGCTGTTAAAACAAAACTGAATGCATTTCAAAAACAACAACATTTTGGGTTGTGCATCGGCTCAGCTCAGTATACTGGGTGGATGAATGGTTTTTGTAATCGTACCGCTCATAAAACATTCACAGGCATAAGAAATACAACCATTTTAGATGAGAAGGATCTGAAGCTGAATAACATTAGCTTTTGTTAAGACGTCTTTACATTAAAGGTGCACTATGTAGTATTTTTTCAGTAAAATATCCAAAAACCACTAGGCCAGTGTTATATATTTTGTTCAGTTGAGTTCTTACACTATCCCAAATGTTTCCAACTATTTGTAAATTGTGAGAAAATTGCTATTTTAAACAAGGACCCAGGAAGTTTCAGCAACGTCCTGTTCCCATTCACGAAGTCGCCTGTCAATCGCGTCATATCTGCGTTACCCTTGGTTTTATTCTGTAGAAGTGCTTTTCTCTTAACTGTGTGAACATGTCACAGCAGCGCAGAACGAACGCGCAGAGTAACATCATAACATCATTTTAAACACTTAAATGTTTCTAATATGATAAACCGAGCTGTATTACCTTATACTCATGAAAAGGGGAAATAGTGCCCGTCCCGTCATAATAAAAGTCCCGGTGCTCGCGAACCGTGTGTTTGTATAACAATCGCTCCAGCAGCCGTGCTCCGCTCCACAACACTCGGTCCTGCTCTGCTTTACACTACAGTAAAGTTAATCACCGCTTACATGAACATGATTTCTGCCCGTGTCCTATTTTCCACCGGCTGTGAGGTGAAGACCACATGTCTGCTGCGCTCAAACTTGGCATCATCCAACTACACCTTTGTTTTGAATAGGCACCCTCCAGTGGACGGAAAGTTGCATAGTGCACCTTTAATAGGCACCATCATACTTCCTTAAAAAATACATTCCTGCAAACTTACAATCATAATGAAATGTCCCTTCACAATAGATAATGCTTTTACAATGAACTCTGTATGGCAGGTAATCTGTTCAATAAAATAGGCTACCTTTTTCACTCAGTTCTCCCCATCTCCGCAAGAATCCAAGGCTATGTTGATTCTCGTTTTATTATAAGTTAAATGTCGCTTCTCTTTTTCCCAGCAGATTCTGTTCGGCAGTTTTTTAAAATGGTGACTCCCCGGAGGTAAAGTGTCACGGTTGTTTCTATGTTAGTCTGTTCTGTTTTAGTTTACTGTTCTTGGCTGCATTTCCCGAAACCTTTTTAACACTACGTCATTCTTAAGTTATACCTTAAGGTATCCCTTAACGTTAATATGCGTTTCCCGAAACAAACTTAGTTAAGAATACTTTCTTTAAGTCCTACTTTCGTAAGGTTGGTCTGGACCACTCTTAGCTAAACCTTATCACTATTGACAGTTCATTGCACTAGTGACCACCACTCTGCAAAACATTTATTTATATGTCAGTCTATACGAATATAATTCCGAAGTTGTAATATACACCCAGTGTTCAATTAGGCTAGTTGAAATGTTTTTTGTTTTTGTTTGTTTTTTTATGCAAGGATTAAAATTGTCATAAAAAATTTCATTACAAACACTAATGGTTGTTAGATTTTTAATGATATTATCCAAAGGTACATCAGGTGGCAAACCATTAGACATGAAAAGTTTAGGAGCCTATTTAAAGGGAATGATTGTGGAGGGGAGTTTACGGCGCAGTCCTCTGGGCCATTTAGTGTATTTCATCCATTAAAACTTTAGTCCCCTGGCTACCATGTCAGAAGCTGCTTTTAAAAAATAAATTTTGCCTACCACGACAGAAAATTCAGCAGCTTTTAGATCTTGTTGGACAGACTTTGTCGAGACAAACTGGATGGAGCTACCCCCTCAGGCCTGAAATCCAGCTGCTGGCGGCTCTCCTCTTTCTTTCTTTTTTCTCCGCCATAGTAGCGGCTGATTATATGTTTTGTGTGTTGTGTTTTTATTGACTAGGCCATCTAATAATATAAATTAGTTATTTACACAATAATGTGATGTGGCTGCTGCATGGGCAATCATGGTTGTGGAGTAAATCAAGACACTATGGGAAATATATTGTAATAATTTAAATTACGCGTGATGCTCATTGCTGGTTCGTGCACTCATTTCAGAATTATGTAAAAATTTAGGTGCAATTTTGTATGATAAATAAAAGTTAAACTATTTCTAAAGTGCTTCTTTTATAAAGAACATTTTTTCGCATAACGCTAACATCGCACTTAAGAAGGCATACCTTAAGGAACCTACTCAGGTATAGTTCGGGGAACACACCTAGAAAGGGCATACCTTCAGTTAAGTTATACCTTAGAGTCTTTGTAGCGTGCTGAGAGACAACGTTATTGGGAAATGCAGCCCTGTTCGATCCATACAGAACCGAACAGAAGGACCAATGAAATCATCAGGGCGGGCTTTAGACGAGGACAGATGATAAACAGTAAATCATCCACATTATCAAAGGCGCTTTTATTATATTTGTTCAAATCTTAAATGGAGAGTGTAACAAGTTCGATATAGTGAGGAAGGAAGAGGACACGGGGGTCGGCAGGACTGTTGATGCTCTTTATTCTCAATAACTTAAATCAATAAACGTGCACGCTTCAGCGTGTGTTTGTCTCTGTATAGCTCAGTTTCGCTTCCGGGTCACGCACTTCCGGCTTCCGGATATCTCAGGGTCTCCTCGCATCAACAGTCCGACTCTCTCTCTTCTCGGTCTCCGGTTCCGCTGGTGTTTTATCCCGTCTCCGCGCTCATTACTAGAACAAGAGACAGGTGTTATTAATCTGCGTCCAACCCAGTCACTTACCGCTCGTCCCGCGGCCCTCTCTCCCGCTGCAGACCTCGCTGAACCACGCCCCCCTTGCCACATACCCCCACCGCCCGACTCAGGCCGGGGAGCCGTCCGGCCTGCAGCCCCCCCCCCCCCCCCCCATTTCTGGAGAGGAAATCGGCCACAGCCATCTGAGCACCCGGCCTGTGGACCACCTTGAACTTAAACGGCTGAAGAGCCAGATACCAACGGGTGATCCGCGCGTTGGTATCCTTCATGCGGTGGAGCCATTGGAGAGGAGCGTGGTCCGAACAGAGGGTGAACTCCCGCCCCAGGAGGTAATAGCGGAGGGTGAGAACGGCCCATCTGATGGCCAAACACTCCTTTTCTATGGTGCTGTACTTAGCTTCTCTCTTGGAGAGCTTACGGCTAATGTACAGCACCGGCCGCTCTCCCCCCTCCACCTCCTGGGCCAGGACTGCGCCCAGCCCCCTGTCCGACGCGTCAGTCTGCAACAAGAAAGGGAGAGAAAAGTCAGGGGAGTGTAACAGCGGCCCGCCACATAGGGCAGCCTTTACTTGGGTAAAAGCCTGTTGACACGGCTCCGTCCACTGGACCGTATCTGGTAGCCCCTTTCTAGTAAGATCAGTCAAAGGGCTGGTGAGGTCCGAATAATTTGGTATAAACCGTCTATAATATCCCGCCAGCCCCAAGAACTGTCTTACCTCCTTTTTGGTCTTGGGCCTCGGACAGGTTGCAATTGCGGCAGTCTTATCAATTTGGGGACGCACCTGCCCATGACCCAAGTGGAAGCCCAGATACCTTACTTCCACCCGCCCAATCGCACACTTCTTCGGATTGGCCGTGAGCCCCGCTCTCCTCAGCGACCTCAGGACCGCCCTCACATGCTGCATATGCCGCTGCCAGTCGTGACTATAAATCACTATGTCATCTAGGTACGCAGCAGCATATGCAGCATGGGGACGCAAAATCCTATCCATGAGTCGCTGGAAGGTCGCGGGCGCCCCGAACAAGCCGAACGGAAGCGTGACAAATTGGTGTAATCCGAACGGCGTGGTGAAAGCTGTTTTTTCTTTGGACAATGGAGACAAGGGGATCTGCCAATAGCCCTTTGTTAAGTCCAGTGTCGAATAAAATCGAGCCGAGCCTAACCGATCAAGCAATTCGTCAACCCGTGGCATTGGATACGCGTCGAACTTCGACACAGCGTTCACCTTGCGGTAGTCCACACAGAACCTGACCGAGCCGTCCGTCTTGGGGACCAAGACTATCGGGCTCGCCCAGTCACTGTTGGACTCCTCGATTACTCCCATGTCGAGCATTGCGCCTAATTCGTCCTGAACTACTTTTTTCTTGTGTTCAGGCAAGCGATACGGCCGGCTGCGAACTACCACGCCCGGCTCGGTCTCGATATGGTGCTGAATCAAGTCGGTACGTCCCGGTAGGGGCGAGAACACGTCAGCGAACTCCGCTTGCAACTTCGATAAATCAGCGAGTTGTAACGGTGAGAGGTGGTCTCCCCCAGGGGCCAGCGCGACTGATTGCGCCTTAATGCTCGCCTCTGGCCCGAGATCATCCTCTCCCCCGATCACCGTTGCCAACAACACCGATTCCACCTCATTCCATTTTTTCAGCAGATTGAGGTGGTATATTTGACGTGCCCCGTTCCTATCGGATCGTATCACTTCATAATCGAGCTCTCCTATCTGTCGTGCGACCTCAAACGGCCCCTGCCACTTCGACATTAATTTTGAGCTCGAGGTTGGGAGTAGAACGAGCACTTTCTCTCCCGGTGTGAATTTGCGCAGTTTAGTACCCCTGTTATATGACCGGCTCTGGCGGTCCTGGGCTTGCAACAAATTCTCCCTAGATAGCCGCCCCAATGTGTGGAGTTTTGTTCGCAAGTCCATGACGTACTGAATTTCGTTTTTGGCCAACGACGGCCCCTCCTCCCAAGTTTCTCGTAGGACGTCCAGCACCCCCCGTGGCTGACGCCCGTAGAGAAGCTCGAAGGGGGAAAACCCCGTGGAGGCTTGCGGGACCTCGCGCACAGCAAATAAGAGGGGTTCTAACCACCGATCCCAATTCTTGGCGTCTTCTTGTACGAATTTACGGATCATGGATTTAAGAGTGCGATTAAATCGTTCGACCAACCCGTCTGTTTGTGGGTGATAGACGCTGGTTCGAATGGATTTAATGCCCAATAATCCATACAATTCGCTTAACGTGCGTGACATAAACGCCGTGCCTTGATCAGTGAGGATTTCTTTCGGAATCCCCACCCGGGAGATTAAACGAAACAGTGCGTCCGCAACACTCTTCGCCGAGATGTTGCGGAGAGCCACTGCTTCCGGGTATCGTGTTGCGTAGTCCACGATAACTAGCGCAAAACGATGCCCGCGTGCGGATCGTTCTAATGGCCCGATGAGGTCCATCGCAATTCTCTCGAAGGGGACCTGCATTAATGGAAGGGGGCGCAATGGCGCTTTTGGGGCGGCCAGTGGGTTCACCAACTGACATTCAGGACAAGACGCGCACCACCTGCGCACATTGTCATAAATGCCTGGCCAAAAGAATCGGGTCATTAAACGATTCAGCGTGGCCGCCTGTCCCAGGTGGCCCGCCATCGGGTTAGAATGAGCCGCCTGAAAAAGCATTTCCCGGCGGCTCTTTGGTACTAACAATTGGGTTGTATCCATTTTTGTCTGAGCGTCTTGGGTCACTCGATACAACCTATCTTTAATTATGGCGAAATAAGGATACGTGACGGGCAATGCGGGTTGGAGGGACTGACCGTCGATCGTGCGGACCTGCTGAAACGCATGTTTTAGCGTCTCGTCTTGAGACTGCTCCAGAGGGAAGTCATCGCGGTCCGAGAGAATCAGTCTCTCAACCCCGCTCGGTTCCTCTGAAGCCGTTCCCAAGGGCCCCGTATCAGCCTCGCCAACCTGCACTCGCACCGCCCCGTTCCTAGCCTTGTTTTCCCAAGCGGCATCCGCGCACAACGACCCCAATAACGCCGAAAAGGCGGGCCAATTCGTCCCCAGAATTAGCGGATGCCGGAGGTGGGGACTAACCGCCACCTCAACACTATGCTTTTCTCCCCTAAACTGTATCGTGACTGGGACAATCGGATATTCCACCACATCCCCGTGCACACACCGCACCTTAACCACGCGGCTTGTATCCAACGCCCCAGGCTGAATCAGGCTTTGATGGATCGAGGTTTGGTTACATCCTGAATCCACCAAGGCCTGATATGTACCCCCCTTGATACTTACAGGAATTTGGTACTCTCCTGCTTGATCGGGGGTGGTCCGCTGGACGTCCGGGATCCGGATCATTGTTCCGATGTCCATCATCGGACATCGGTCCACAAAATGATCCGGATCACCGCACCGCCAGCAGGCCAGCCCAGGCCTACCCGCCGCCCCGGCGGCGGGGAGTGGGTTGGAGGCTGAGCGCGGATAGGGGCCGGAACCGGAGCCATAGTCACTACCAGTCCCCAGCGGCCCCGCCCCCCTGGGCGGGACCCGCGAACTCCCAGACGGTCCAAGGCCCATCCCACCCCGGCCTCTGGGGGGAACGCGAGGAGGGCCTGGAGGGCGGGACCTGGGGAGAGGGACAGGTCGAGAGAGAGAGAGAGAAGGGGGAGAGAGAGAGGGAGAAGTTAGTGGGGGTGCGCCGACCCCCGGGCACGCCACCAGGTGGTCCTCCGCCAAATTGATGGCCGTCTCCAGCGACGTGGGCCGGTGGCACTGGACCCACTCGGCGGTCTTCCTGGGGAGCCGAGTGATGAACTGCTCCAGCACCACCAGATCGACGACATGGTCCACGTCGCTGCCGCCGGCCAGCAGCCATCTGCGGCACTCGTCCCGGAGCTGTTGGGCCAGTGCGAAGGGTCGACCGGACTCGCCCCACTCCAGGGAGCGGAAACGCTGGCGGTGTTGTTCTGGGGTCCGGCCGACCCGCTGAAGGATGGCCCGCTTCAGATCATCATAGTCCAGGAGGTTCGCAACCGGTAGATGTTGCGCGGCCGCCTGGGCTTCGCCTGATAGCAGAGGGATGAGGCGCACCGGCCACTGTGCCCGGGGCCACCCGCAGGCCTCCGCGGCTTTTTGGAAGAGATCCACGAAGGCCTCGGGGTCATCTTCCGGCCCCATCTTCTGTAGGGGCACGTGCACCGGTGCGCTGGCCCGCCCAGCGGCCTCGGCGCGAACCTCCCGGTCCATCCAGCTCCGGAACTGCTCGCGGTCCTCTTGCTGGCCTTGGACTATGGCCGCGAAGCGGCGCTCCTGTTCAGTCCGAAGGTCCAGCAACGCCGTGTGATGTTCCTGGTGGGGGGCCGCGAGCGAGGTGATGATCTCCGCAAATGGCGAGGCGGAGGGCGTTGTCATGGCGGCGGCTCTGTCCTGCTTCCTTCCCGGGTTTCGGCACCAGTGTAACAAGTTCGATATAGTGAGGAAGGAAGAGGACACGGGGGTCGGCAGGACTGTTGATGCTCTTTATTCTCAATAACTTAAATCAATAAACGTGCACGCTTCAGCGTGTGTTTGTCTCTGTATAGCTCAGTTTCGCTTCCGGGTCACGCACTTCCGGCTTCCGGATATCTCAGGGTCTCCTCGCATCAACAGTCCGACTCTCTCTCTTCTCGGTCTCCGGTTCCGCTGGTGTTTTATCCCGTCTCCGCGCTCATTACTAGAACAAGAGACAGGTGTTATTAATCTGCGTCCAACCCACTCACTTACCGCTCGTCCCGCGGCCCTCTCTCCCGCTGCAGACCTCGCTGAACCACGCCCCCCTTGCCACAGAGAGCTTGTTTGTATATGCATTCACTTTCACAATTTCTCTCTGAAATGATGATCATGTTGGTAAGAAACTGTGTATCCTTAAATTCTTTTCTTTTTTACAACACCTGCAAAGATCATTTATTTCAGCGCACGTGCAGATAGAGTTGCCAAGTTTTACAACATAACCAGTCAACTACCAGCCCTCAACAATAGCTTCTCTGTGGTTCTCCGGGAAAAAATGGTGTTTGGGGGGTAAAATGTGTGTTATTTTGGCTAGGTTGCCCGCTAAAATTCGCACTCATGGGTCTATATATAACATAATAGTCGATTTAACCCGCGGACATGGAAAACAACCCACAGGAAAAAACATGGACTTGGCAACACAGTGAAGTTGAACTCTGTTGACATTTGACAACTACGTAATGCGTCGCTTCGTTGCTCTGATTGGTTGTAGGTCTGTCTAATTGATGTCTTTCCTGGTTCGGATGAAACACGCCCCATAATCACAGCCCAATGGAGCAGAATCAGACTCTGACTAGAATTGAGTATGACCACGTCAGGCTACTTTCACACACCATGAGTGTATTTATAACGCTGCCTTCACCTTCTATCAGAATTATCGTAAATGCAAGTTTCCTATAGGTTACAATTGCACATGAACGCCCTCTGAATGTCGTGTTCACCACTAAGTTCTTTTGATATCCAAATTGAGATGGGCATGCCATGAATTTTAAACATGTTGGCGGGGAGAACTACTGCTTTATTTGTTTTTTCCCCCACAACAGCTAGTCTTGTCATTAATGTAGTGCATATTTACATATACAAGTAATCATTTGAAGCCTATATGTTTTATAGGCTACACAGTAAAAATAGCCTGCATTTGACCGAAATTACAGAATCTGCGGAAAGATAGCATCAGAAATGTTTAGGCTAGTTGTCAGTGCATGTGACACTACATCGCCTATAATGTTGGCTTTAATACGATTTTTGCAATAAATAAGCAAGAATAAACCTGGTGCCCTCCATGATTCCTTTTCATTTCAAGCACTTGAATGCAACAAGTTCTCGGCTTCTGATGTGGGAATTATGACATTTCCGATAGCAAGTGAAAGCAAGCCAAAAAAAAAGGAAAAAAAAGTGAAAGCTAGCCTGGATGCCAGCCGAACTTAACCCCACCCACACATTTTTTAGGTCGGGCGGTTCGTATTCTGACTAGAATTGAGTATGACCACGTCAGGCTAAGTGAAAGCAGCATAAGTCTGCACAATTACAATAATGTCTGTGCAAAATGCTGAGGTGCAGGGCTGCAGCAATTAATCTATATAATTGATTATTATCGATTATGAAAATAATAAACAATAAATTGTGCAAAGAGTGCAAGTAGCTTTACAAAACCCATATGGAAAATAGTAGAGGACAAATCGGGGGAAAGGTACATGTGCTGTGCTGATATGCCTTTACTTTGAAATGTTTTCCTCAGCATTTTATGGTTATATACATCCTTATCTGTAGATGTAAAAGTCCCGCGACTCATTGCGCGAGTATTTCCATTTAGCATATTCTGAAGTATCTTGTTAAACTTAAAGGGTTACTTCAGCGATTAGCATATGGCTTTGTATCAGTAGAAACCCTGGGGTATATTCAAATTATTGTGCTTTCCCCCCTCATATCTCCCTGAGACGAGAGATTTATGCATTTTATTTCTGGAAAAATTCCTCCTATGATGCAAATTGACGATTTTTGCATCATAGGAGGAATGTTTACCCAGAGGCTAAAGACTACAGCCAGCAGAGGGAGCCATTTCCGCATGTTTTGAATCCGCGCATGGGGGATGGGAGATAACACTCAGCTTGCAGAGAGAGTTTAGGTTGCAGCTACAGGATCATTTAAACAGAGCTATGGTGAGCAATGTAAGTCTTTTAACTTCTCAAATTCATTTCTATGAAAGTTAAGCTTGCAAAGGCATGAACTGAAACGCGCCAGACTGAACTTGCGTTGTGAATGTATGCCGCGAGTGTAGTCGCGATTACCTCAGCTCTCATCACTCGTGCAGTAAGTGCTCAGTGCTGTGATACTCGCGCGGAGACTCAATCTTTATATTGAACAGACACGTTCAGTTTTTAATGTAGTGTCTTCTCTAACTCAGTCACATTAATAAAGTTGGTGGCGTTGGGAATGGCCTCACAGGGCAGCGAAGCATTCTGGGAATTGTAGTCTTTAATCCCCATGGGACAAAAATACATTTTCGGTCTTTTCTCAGTCTAGAAGACACCAAATTCAAAAATAATTTCACATTTCTACTGCATTGATGACCCAGTTTAAATACAGATTCATCTTCCCAGCGCTGAAGTACCCCTTTAAATGGTTAGTTTGCCCAAAAAAAAAAAAAAAATGCATTAATGACTCACCCCAATGTCATTCCACACCCGTAAAACCTCTGTTCATCCTCGGTACACAGTTTAAGTAAGATATTTTATATTTAGTCCGACTCCGAGAGCTTTCTGTCCTTTGAATGTAAGTGTATGCCCACTTTATGTCCACGTCCAGAAGGTAATGAAAACATCATCAAAAAGTAGTCCATATGTGACATCAGTTGTTTAGTTAGACTCTTTGGAAGCATCGACAATACATTTTGGTCAAAAAAAATCCTTTATTCAGGATTGTCTTCTCTTCCGCGTTTGTTTTCAAACCTCAAATAAAGAATCAAACGGTCGTGAATCAGCAGATTGATTCGTGATTCATATCGCCAATGTCACATGATTTCAGCAGTTTGACACGCGATCTGAATCATCATGACCGTTTGATTCTTTATTTGAGGAACACTGAAGAGAAGACAATGCTGAATAAAGTCGTATTTTTTGTTATTTTTGGACCAAAATGTATTGTCTACGCTTCAAAAGAGTCTAACTAACCAACTGATGTGACGTATGGACTACTTTGAGAATGTTGTTATTACCTTCTGGACGTGGACAGCAAGTGGGCATACACTTACATTCAAAGGACAGAAAGCCCTCGGACTAAATCTAAAATATATTAAAATGTGTTCCGATGATGAACGGAGGTCTTACGGGTGTGGAACGACATTGGGATGAGTCATTAATAAAAGAAATTTCATTTTTGGGTGAACTAAGCCTTTAAAACATTGATATTGATGAACGAGCCGCGCTGGGCACATGCGTGTCAAACAAAGCGGACATATGGCCTACACATACACATAATAACAGAGCCGTTGAAAAACTTGTTCTATGGCTCTGACTGACATATACTAAAATACACATTTTGCTCAAATATTTTTTTTGTTAAGAATTCAGATATTAAGGTTTAAAAATATACATGTAACTCAAGTAGTAGGATAATTTATGAGAGCAGTAACAGTAAAGGCTAATAGATTTTCTATATTATACTAACTATTTATATTATATTAACTATTATAAATGTTCAAATAGCCATATAAATGTAATTATCCTACTATCAGGTGAGTGTATGTTCTTCGTACAAGATAAGTACTTTTGTTTTTGTTTATCATCATTTTTAATTAAGTGGTTTTGTGGTTTAAAATGTAATGTTATTTTTACCCTATTTTACGTAGCCTATAATATAGGCCTACAGCATACATAGCCTAACATAGATCCACTATTTGATTTCATGAGGATGTGGGATTATAAACACATGCTGCTTTGACATACCACTGCACCAAGAGTACAACACATTGTAAAACCTCTATATGAAACCATTCATATTTTTTCCATTTTGTGTTTGAAAAATAACAGATTTGAGGGTTATATCCACTTCCCCTGAACCAGTACCAGATAGGACAAAGGTTTACATAATCGTCCTTCAGGAATATCAGTGAAAGCAAATCCGATAAGGTTCAGATTGATAAGATTAAACATGCAACAAGATAAACTGACTGAATATGCAAAAATTAAAGCCACAATATGTAATTTTCCACCGCTAGAGGTAGCTTATTTAAAACAAAGGCATAGCTTAATCAACTGTTTTATCATATTACAAGTTTTGAACTTTTGCAGTACAATCGACTTGGGTGTTTAATTTTTTTCAACTTAGATTATGTTAAACTGACTTTAAAAAATGAGTATCATCCCTACTGTGATCTTGTATAACTTATAAAAAAAGTTTAACATTTCTTAACTTATTTTGATGAGTTAAAACAATGTAAAAACATAAGTTGTCATAACTTATTGAACATATAATTTTTTACAGTGTAGATACATTATTTGAGTGTTTTGAAAGTTATGCAGTAAGCTAGATCGATATTGGGCATTTTGAAACATGGTACTCACGGGTAATCAAGAAAACGAGATTTAAACAATAAGACTAACTGTTGAGCTAAATAACAATCATTCGCTTTCTGTAGATGAATGTATTCAAACAGTTACTCACCTGTCTAATAAAACATATAATATATTAAAGCATTTCTGGTGTTTCCATAGTTTCTATATAAAAAAAGGAGGGTAACGCAGATATGATGTCAAAATAAAACTTCATTTTTTTCAGCTAAAGTCATATTGTATCTGATCAGAATGTGATAAGTGTAATAATGTGTACAAATCACATCATTAATAAGTGAATGCACAATTTTACCATGCTATTATTTAATTTACCTCATTTTAATAAACAAATTGAGAAATACTTTAGTTTAAAATGTCTGCTGATGGAATTCTTCCAAACACCTGCGGTACAGATCACATGTTGTAGTGAACTACTGCTGTACTCTCTGTTCCTCTGCCTATTTCTGCTTTCTCTAAATGTTGTTGTCATTTATTGATTTTTAAAAAAATAAGTTAAAATTATGCTTTCCGATAATGACTGAATCTGCATTGTCCCCTTAATACTTTTTAAATGTACATTTATTTCTTTAGCAAACACTTTCATTTGAAGGCCACTTACTTACAATTAAAGAATGTTAAAACAAAAGTGATCATTTCAAGCTTCTTATCAATAAGTAAAGTATCGTTAAAATAATTAAATTAACTTACTTTTATATTAAACCTAAACCTTATATTAAACCTTCTGCTAAGAGACATGTCATATCAATATTTCAATTAAAATTATTATCCATTTAAAAGTTTGTGGTCAGTAAAAAAAATTAAGTAATTAATAGATTTTTGTTCAGCAAGGATGTATTAAATTGATCAAAAGGGACAGTAAATACATTTACATTTATGGAATATTTATTTTACTAATAAATTATGTTCTTTTCAACTTTATATTCATCAAAGAATCCTGAAAAAAGGTATATGGTTTCCACAAAAGAGCAGCGTATTGGCACGTTAGAAAGATTTCTCAAGGATCATGTGACGCTGAAGACACTGAAGGAATAAATTACATTTTATAATATAATAAAATAGAAAACGTTTGTTGCAATTTTTCCCTGTATGTTTTACAGACCCCAAACTTCTGAATGAGTACAATATGAAGAGTGTACAATATGATACAAGTGTGACACATGACTCTGAAGATTTCATGGCCAAACAAAACCTACAAGCTTTATTAGTCTTAAAAACCATAAAGTACCTGTTTTTCAGCACTGATTAAACTCCTTTTCTTCTTGATTGAATGTCTTTCAAGGGATTCTTTACCAATAAACGAAAGTGATTTCACTGCAAGAAAAAAAAAAATCAGATTTCAGATAACTTGTGCAAATTATCATTAGAATTAGTATTATTTTTATTATTTACAACAAAAAAGCAAGCACTGAAGGGACAGAATTTTGTTACGTCACACATTGTGTACAAATACGTTCCACCCCACCGAAAAAGGAAAACAAAATTGTAGTTGTTTTGCAGTTGTGCAGATCATAGTTGATAGTTTTATGCACTTTTTATTAATGAGAGTCATCGGGTGGTTATCAGGTTTTGGTGGGTGTGTTTTGTTCTTTCGAAGTTCCATAGTGTCTGTAACACACCTTTGGTTTAGTCTGCCCAACTAGTTAATGATCAGTGAGCTGGATTGGCTTTTGTCCATTCTGGTTGGTGGTGGAAACATCAGGCCAGATAAGACTCTGGTCATCATCAGTATCACTAATATTCATCCAATGAGAGTGAGAAAGCCATTCATTTCCTCCTGTCTGTCCCTACACTATCAGCAGAGGCAGAGCAGGGATCGCTCTGCTACCTGAAGCTCCTGACGTCCTGCCTTCATCTCTCCGCTGGAACTAACACTCCACATCCACAGAAGAGCAAAGACTTGAGCAAAGAAGGGAAATGCATTTCCGAGGAAAAAGCTGGACCGTTACATTGTTGTCACTTGCTGTTTGCGTGGTAAGTCTTCACTTGACATATTTTGTCTAAATTATGCATGGGATCATCCTACAAAATATCTGAAATGCCTGTTTTGCATGTTGAAATAGCTAATTGGAGAGTTTTGGCTTCCACAAGTCTTTATATGCAGGATAGGGATCAATAGTATGAGTTGAGGTGATGCAGAAATTGAAAATTTATCCAAAAATGTAAAGCATTTCATTATGAGATATTGAAATATGTATGGAATTTTGACCATACGATATCGTCTGTCGGCATGTGAAGAATGAATGTTGTCTATAAATGAAAAATACACATTCGTGTCGAAGTTTTTGCTGATGGATTTTGGCTGTCATTACGAAAATTTCAGCATTTTTGTGAATCACTTTCGATTTATTTGTGGATCTAATTTTGGGAATGTGAAACGCATATCACCTCATTTTAAAACAGCCACACGTTTTTTTCTCGCTGTGGAATGTGTGAGCCGTAGATACTTCTGAAAATGATTGGAAAGAAAACATTTAATTCCTATCCTTTTCATTTTTTGAATGAAAAAAGGAATAGCAAATGATATATATTACCGTTCAAAAGTTTGGGGTTAGTAATTAATTATATTAATAGTGTATTATGAACATAATAAGAGACCACATAACATTGAAACAAATCTATGTTTTAATGATATCAAAGAATCCTGTTAAAAAAAAATTCGACAAAATGTTAAGTAACACCGTTTCCAACAATGCTAATAATATGAAATGTTTCTTGAACAGCATATTCAAATGTTTTCTGAAGGATCATGTGACACTGAAGACTGGAGTAATGATGCTGAAGCTTTGCCATCACAGGGATATATATTAAATATACAGTTTTGAAATGTAATAATATTCCACAGTATTACAGTCATTTTAATAAATAAAAAATGCAGCCTTTGTGAGCATTAGAGACTTCTTTCAAAAACATAGAAAAATCTTACTCTCCCCAAACCTTTGATATAAATGCAGGCAAACTGAATCTGAACTCGGCTGGAAAATTACTTTACTGATTTTTCTGATGTTCTGACTGCTAAAGATTAAATAATATGGATCTACTGTTTAAGACAATTGACTAAACAATAGAGATGGTTACATCTCTGTCTATTGCAGGTTCTCACTGGTGCTCAGCATGAACCAGGCCACTGCTTATTTTATGAGGACTGCGGCCTAAACCCTTCTGTGGAGGGGGCTCTTATTCCCCCTAGGGTACCCTGTAAGGACTACAGAAAAGCCGTGAATGTGACCGGAGATCATTATGAACTTTTCAAATCTGTGTGCCCGATGTTGGCCAAGGGTGATGGTGAAACTCTCGGCTGCTGCTCCATCAGGCAGCTCACAGCTCTACAGGGCAGCTTGACGCTGTCCAAAGCCGTGCTGATCCGCTGCCCATCCTGCGCCGAGAACTTTGCGCATCTCCACTGTGCGACCACCTGCAGTCCCAACCAAAGTCAGATATTAACGATCACCAAAACCGCGAATATCACGCAGACCACTGGCATTGTCAAGGAAGCCGTGGTAGGTTACGAGGCTTACATATCCACCAACTTCTCAGATGCTTCGTTTAGATCCTGCAGAAACGTTCGAATCCCAGCCACCGGAGGGTTCGCTATTGCCACTATGTGCGGCCGCTATGGTTCGACTCTGTGTACGCCGCAACGCTGGTACGATTTCCAGGGTGACTCGAGCAATGGACTGGCTCCTCTGGATATTAATTTCAAGCTCTTGCCAGAAGGCCAGACCGCTGAACTCCCACCAGGAGCATTTCCGTTCGCCGGAAGAGCGCTGAATTGCAACGAGATGACACCTACGGGTGGTGAGGCCTGTTCCTGTCAGGATTGTGAACAATCCTGTCCAGCTGTACCACCGCCACCACCTTTACCTAAACCATTCATGATTGGTAGTCTAGATGGCGTCCTTGTCATCTGCATCACAGTCTGCGCCTGCATCCTTTTACTTTTTATGTGTTATGTGATTTTTGAGTGCAGTACGTACTACCTAAAGTCAAGGAGGACTCAGAAGGGCAAGAGCCCCATGGACCAAAACGAAAACGAGATTGAATATAAAGTCAGTCCTAAAGATGTTACATGGTCTGACAAAGCCAGTCTCGCCACTCAGGAATTCCTAGGATCTCTTTTCCAGACCTGGGGAACCATAATGGCACGGTATCCTCTGATTGTGCTTCCGGTCTGCTTTGTGGTTGTACTCCTATTCACAATAGGAATAAAAGACATAGAACTGACCACAGATCCCGTCCAGCTCTGGTCAGCACCCGAAAGTCGTGCCATGCGTGAGAAAAACTTTCACGATGCACATTTTGATCCATTTTATCGCACCAATCAGCTGATCTTGACCGCTCCAGGGCGGCCCGGCCACTACTATGACTCCTTACTCTTTGGCCAACAGAACTTCAGTGGCATCGTCTCTAAAGGTAATACTTCCTATTGTTTCACTTGTTGGTCAAAATAATTAGTTCGATGGCTACACAATTATAGCCTGGTTTTACCAGACTCTCGTACATTTCATTTGTACATAGAGTCAGGCCACTCTCCATTGACAAGGGTTTATTTCCACGAAGGCGGGCACCCTGTTGAGGTTTATAACTATTGGATCTGCCCTGAGCCACTCTTGGTCTGCCATAACCAATCACTAACGTTTGGTCGTGACGTATGTCATGCGCCCTTCGCCTGTTTCACACATGGAAATCCGACAAAATAAAAGTGCACAGGTGCATGCCACCTCAGTAATAAAACTATAGAATAAAACCTAAAACTCGTGCATTCGGATTGTGATTTATTTACGCCACGGTGGACAGGAGAGCTTTGTGATCGGGAACGCGGTGCTCACGCGGTCCGTAACATCATTGTATGCTGTAAATAAAATGTCATATGCTTGGTATGATAATAAATGCTGCTATAAATAACGGACTAATTCAAATGTTTAAGTGCTTTTAATTTGTTTGAGCGGTGATGAAATATATTGCCCTTCTAAATACTTGCCAGCATTTTAAGGAAATACAAGTCTATAAATGCATCCTAATAACAGCAAAGCAACCGTATGGTGTTTTGCAGTGGTCAAAAATGATTACAAACAGTGAATTTTGAAGTGCTATATTGTTGAAAACTCAGAGATGTGGATTCGGACAGCTATTACATCAACACGACCTTGCGTTTGTCAAAAGCAGTAGGTAACTTGGCCAGGGATTTATACACGGGTGGGGAGAGATGGACGGCAATAAAATAACTGACCAGTCCCTGTAACTTAAATGATGGCAATACCTTCCGACCCCATGAGAAACAGTTACCGTCCGAATAGCTTCAGCCAACTCCTTCATCACTAACGAAGCGATCTGGAAAATCAAACTTTTCCCGAATTTACCCTGTTGGAGGGACACAACATCATGGCCACCAACAAACCCCAGCAAAGACTGTTTTTGCTCCGGCTTTAACTTCTGGATATTCGGCAGCGGTGCCACAATGCAATGAATGGTTTAGTTTGCATCTTTCCCTGCCACCATTACTGAACTACATCTCAAACTAGCGCTCAACATCAACGTCATCTTTCTCAGCCACTCCCTCTGTTCGCTGATTGAACCGGTAAAAAATTGTTCGGAACTTCGGAGAAAACCTAAGACTACACAGCAGTCCCAGATATAGTACTGAAGGAAAATGAAAATTGAGCGGAAGTACGTAGGAGGGCAGAGCCAGGCTAACACAATTAATCAATAAAAAATAAAAATAAAAGTTTGTTGGCACAATTATCTAATCGTGAATTGTCAAAAGTATTACGGCATACTATTTTGATATAATCTCGCTGCGTTAAATTTGTGATATAATGGAAGTAGGAACAGTCTTTTCTTCCGTATTGTAATGTACAATTGATTATTGAAAAAAAAATGAAGGATGGGTTCTATCTTGGCTCTATTCATCAGTTGTTGATTTATTAGAGATAGATCTGAACGCGAGCTTGCATTGTAATAAAGGGTTTAAGCAGATTACATGGCTGTAGAAGTACAGCCAGTCAGTACTGTACTGTACTTTCCAGTCTCACTGGAAAATGTTTTTGCTTGTAGCTTTCTGTATAAAATTGTAGCCTTAGCCTTATGCAGTCCTATCCTGTTGAAAAAAAAACAGCATGTGCTGTTAAGGTGTGTTTTGAAGCATGGCCGCTGTTTGAGCTGGCTTTTGCTGGTCCTAAATTAGTCATGACTGGTTTAAACTGGTCCTGAGCTGGTTATAAACTTGGCCCAAGCTAGTTGCTCAGAACCAGCGATTAAAGGTGTCATGAACTGGCTTTAAAAAAAATGTATACTGTTGTATGAGGTCAACTAATGATGTTTGTGTGGTTTTTACATTTAAAACATCATAACTAATTAGTAATAGCCTATTTTCTACACTGGTTTTGAGGCTCTCTCTTGAACGCTGGGTTTTGATGGGCGTGCCGCACTGGAGACTTGGAAGTAAACGCTCACTTTAACTATCGCAAGGATTGGATAAGATGTGCATATTTAATTAACTTCTCCCCTGTCAGTTCACATGAGGGAGGGATTGTTTTGAAAGCGGCAACCGGAATGATTCTCTCAACCACAGGGCTCGTAAACATCTTTATCAAACACACACAATGATTTATTTCTCATCCACACATGATTGATTGGACTATTATTTTTGTATTACATGGCCCGCCTTATTGGGCGATATAAGCACAAACCGCACACATACACACACACAAAGGTGCGCGTGCGCGCACACGCCCTTCAAATGTCAAGTCAAGAGAGAGAGAACAGCGCAGAACAAGAAAGGAATAGTATGAGATTCATTGGCCTGCCGACGGGTTTCCGTTTTGGTAGACCGTCTGGAAAACACATAGCCCCGGGACGTTGGGCTTTGCGAGCCCTGGCCTATACATGTCCAGCGTGCTAAAGGTATGTTCTGTTAGACACGTACACAGAAGCAAAACGATCTATAACAATGCAATACTATTACATATAAAAACACGTTTTACTCACATTGGTTTGTCGGATCCAATATAGAAGAAACAACATTGTGTTTTAATCTCAAATGTCTGCAAATCCAGCATCGACCTCAGACTTGTTTGCAAACGATTCCGCAGTGAAATGAAGTGAACGTGTCTTCCCCACGTCAGCTGGAACTTCATTAAAAATAAAGGTCAACCACACATTTCTATAATATTAGGATCTGAAGGAAGCTTATGCAGCGACTGTGTTCTTCCACAACCACAGGAATAGCACAATATCTTGCTATCTTCTTCACAGCTCCATGAGTCGGTGGGCAGGGCTACCGAATTAGACATGCTGTAGAGGTAGTGTTTCGTCGTGCGATGACGTAAAGATGCGCACATCATCGTTTTCTGGGCCTGGTGTCTACAAAAGATTTTCTTTGACTAACAAGGCAGCTCTGAAACTTACAGGATATTCCTATATTACCATGATCTTTTATATATCAAAAGCTCATGGGAAAGTTGATTTCTCAATTCATCACCGCTTTAATCATCTTAAACCAGCTCAAACCAGCTACCATGCTTCAAAATATACCTAATCAGCATATGCTCTTTTTTTCAACAGGGTAATCAGTGTTTTATGTTGCAATGCTTTAATATTTGAGCATTTTCTGTTCCCCTGAACCTTAGGTTTCAGTCATTAAAATATAGGCCTACTGAGTATGTTTCTTTCTCACAGATTTGATTATAGAGCTATTGGAGCTTCAGCAGAGAATCCAGGCAATTGAATTCTGGTCAGATGAACTAAACCGAAACGCAACTCTTAAAGATGTTTGCTATGCGCCACTCAATCCAGACAACCCGTCTTTAACAGACTGTGCAGTCAACAGTCTACCGCAGTACTTCCAAAATAGCATCGACAACCTAAACGCCAAAGCAAACATGACAGAGCTCGGCGTGACTAAGGAGGTGGATTGGAGGGACCATTTCATCTACTGTGTAAAGTAAGTCACATATCCATATCTATAGTTATTATATTACTTTTTAAAAATGTCCAGCTTTTTGAAATTCCACTGAACATGTTGTTTCAAGCACTGGGACTTTTCATTGTTTATATCGCCTGTCTGTGTTTGCGTACGGGTTATTTCTGCACTTTATATCGTCACTTAAGTAGGTGGCATTCATTTATTAATTTGCACACTGATTGATTCAAATACATGATTCATTCAGGAATTAAATAAAGAACTGGTTTAATTCAGAATTCTGTAGCATACACATCTCCTAAACTAATATACAGATTACTAATACAATATAAATATTTTACAGTAAATAATATATGCTGGTATGCTACACTCTCAGAAAAAAAGGTACAGTGCTGTCACTGGGGCGGTACCTTAAAGTATAAAAGTGAAAAGGTACATCTTTGTACCTTACTCACCCCTAAATGGAACATATTAGTATCTTAAAGGTACACATTAATACCTTAAATGTACATATTAGTACTTTTTACTTTTTTTACTTTAGGGTACCGCCCCAGTGACAGCAATGTACCATTTTTTCTGACAGTGTACTTAGAAATCAGTCAGTATTTTTATGGCATACTCTCATTCTCTAATTAGGTACTTCTTTTGTATGAATGTAATCTGTACATACTACTTTCCTCATACCGTCATTGTCATCTGACCTACCAGCATTAGTTGAGTCGCTACACTCAAAAAATTGACTTGTTGAATTTACTTTAAAAATATGTGGTAAGTGGTTGCACACAACTATATTGAGCAATTTTTACAAATAACAATTTTGTTATATGAACAAAAAAAATTCAAGTAAAACTGGCACAATTTCTTTGAGTAAATACAAACCATTTTTGAATGTGTCACTGTTACATAATATTTATATATGCCGTTTACTTGATGATGTTAAATTGATAAAAGTTTATTATGTAAGGTGAACACTGTTATCAATTTAATTTGCCTTTTAAAAATTTAAATAACAAAAAGTATATTTAAAAAAATAAAATGCACAATTAACTCATTGGACAAACTAAAAATATTTAATTGAGAGCAGGAATTCCATCTAATGAATTTGTATATAAGTGCCCGCAGCCTAAACACACACACTCTTCTGCATAATGCTAACCACAAAATTTCAGAAACTCCTCTAAATGTCAAACATGACTGAACATTAAACAGTAACATAAACTAATAAAATCTTTATCTTTACTGAAAAACACATAACACTTTGATCCACACATTTTTTCCCCTAGCACAGTCTCTTGCAAAGCATGCTGGGAACTACAGATCCACTGCCCATTTAGTTATGTCAGCACAAATATTTCATGTAGTTTTAACGCAAATTAATTAAGTAAACTTCAGTTTTAAATACATTAGGGTGATTGAACACACAACTTAATTTCATTAGGTAAAGTAAACATAATTTAAGTCTTATCTATGAAGGGCCTGAATCATTTTTTTGAGTGACCATTCACGAATCCTCTTCCATGGCCTCAGGCATAGCAAATTATCCATATGATGGACACTTCAGGAGCAATAGGTCATTTGGGTACTTTGTGCATAGTGTTTTATGAAAACTTTGAATTTGAACATACTCCTCTTTTCATATACTGTTTTTGCTATTCAGTATAGGGAAGCATCCATATTCGTTGAAGCCAGTGACTGGCTCCTATATTGCATACTACTAATATAATATCAAATAAATAAGAAATAGCAAGAGTACTATATGCTATTTCAGATGAAGTCTTTATGAGAGGGTCATTGAATTATTCACTCAACCAATTTTATTATTCAAAATCACTGAATCATTCAGGAATGAAACGGCACCTATGGAGTTTCATTCAGAACAATTTTAGGTTTTGTTGCGAAAAAATAGACAAAGTGGCAATATTGTATCTAAAATGTAGGTTTATTCAAGCAATATTACAAATAACATAATTAAATAAATAAATAAATGCTTCCCCACAGCTCTCCATTATCATTTAAAGACATCACAGCTCTTGGCATGAGTTGCATGGCAGACTATGGAGGACCTGTCTTTCCCTTCCTGGCTGTTGGTGGATATGAGAGTAAGGCACAAAACTAGTCTGCTAGCACCTCGTCTTTGTCTTAAAGATTTACTGAGCTTGTTGACTTTCAGCTTTCCATTACATTTTCAGATGAGGGATACACCACTGCTGAGGCTCTGATCCTCACCTTCTCCCTGAACAATTACGCGCGGTCCGACGTTAAATTTAAGGTGGTTGAACAGTGGGAAAGCATGTTCCTTAAAATTGTCCAGGAATATCAGAAAAACCCAAACACGAACTTCACATTTGCCTACATGGCTGAGGTGAGATTCTGGTTGAGCGTATGCTGTATAGACCAGAGATGTTCAGCGTTTAACAGTGTCATAATCGAACGGTCTGGTGCTCCACAGAGGTCTTTGGAGGATGAGATTAACAGAACGACTGTAGAGGATATCCCCATATTCATGATAAGCTATGCGGTCATCTTCCTCTACATTGCTGTGGCTCTTGGGGAATATTCATCCTGCAAGCGTATCCTGGTGAGTGAGTAATGGAGTGGTTAATGGCTTACTGGGAATTTTCTTATTTCTGGTAACGGGAATAAAGGAAGTATTTATTTTCTTAAATACAAAATAAGGCCTAATGGAAACTCCAGAAAGTTTGAACTGTTCTGAGAAATTCAAATGACACATTCTGGATACGATAAATTAATTATATATAGATGTGTTTTTTAAATACATTATATATATATATATATATATATATATATATATATATATATATATATATATATATATATATATATATATATATATATATATATATATATATATATATATATAATTTTTTTTATATACACAAAAGATATTATTTAAAAGTAATATTCTAAGTCATATACCCCTTTTTTTCTCAAAATTGCAACTATTTCACATTTGTTTCTCAGTTGATTTATTATGAATGTCAGAATTTTCTTTTTTTAATAATAATTATTAATAAACTGTAATTGTCAGTTTTTGTCTAGTAGTCAATAATTGTCTAATAAAAGCTTATGTTTAACATGTCCACTTTCCAAAATTATTTCAGATGAACTATCTATTGGACTAGTTGACAATAAAATATATTTTTTCTGCTTCATTGTTTTCTTAGGTGGACTCAAAGTTCTTGGTCGGACTGGGTGGTATTCTGGTGGTCGGCTGCTCTGTCTTAGCCTCAATGGGTTTCTATGCCTGGATTGGGTTTCCGTCCTCACTGGTCATTCTGCAGGTGGTGCCCTTCCTCGTGCTGGCTGTGGGAGCTGATAACATCTTTATTTTCGTTCTAGAATATCAGGTATGTTGAGTTTATTGAGCAATTCTTGTTTCTTCATTCTCTTTTTCTTTGTAGCTTATCTTTCTGATATACTTTCTAGGGTCAGCTTTAAATTGTCACTCTAATCACCTTTTTCACAGTTATTATCTTTATACAGTATTAAATGTTGGGTTGAAAAAAAAAGAAATGTATAATTTTATTCCGAAAGGATGTATTGCATTAAAATAAATGTTCACATTTTTCCAGAAAAAAAAGCAGTACAGCAGTTTTAAACTGTGATAATAATATAAATGTGTTGAGCATCAAATCTTTATATAAGAATATATTTTTTTAAGGAACATGTCACACTGAAGACTGGAGTAATGATGCTGAAAATTCAGCTTTGCCAATAAATTACATTTTAGAATATATTACTGTCAAACAAAACTATACTTTAAACTATATTTCTATATGATCTATAAAAACTATGTTTTGAATTGTAATATTTCACAATATTTATGTTTTACTGTTTTGAGCAAATAAATGCAGCCTTGGTGAATATAAACCCCAAATTTTGAATGGTAGTGTATATCCATATATACATATTCATCTATCCATCCATATACACATACATACAATGTAAACCCAAATAAGTTTGCACAAAAAAAAAGAGGTAATCAATTAATCAAATGTTTTAAGTTAAGAAATTCAAAGTTTAAGTAAGCAGAACTGGCAGATTTTTATTTTGTTCTCATATTTTAATTGCTCTAAATTTTATCTAGTTGAGTAAGCAAATTCATACATTTAACTTAAAGTTATCATGTAATCTCAATTTAAATATTTAAAAAAGTTCAACTAATTCAGTAAATGCTAACTTGCTAATGGGTAACAATGCTCTGATAACATTAGCATAGCTGAATAGCAATAAAGAACATTCAGCATGTTCTCACTGCTCCACTCAACCTCTTCAAAAAAGCCAACACAACAGAAACTCTTGTGAATTAGCACAGCAAAACATTAAACATTACTTCATCTTAGTCACCCACTTAGCATTATTCTTGCACAAAAAAACAACAAAAATAAAACCTTACATAACACTTAATTTGAGTATTTACTCTCTCTTTTGAGCATCATGGTAAAGCATGTTGGGAGATATAACAACTAAAAATTCTAAACCTCAAAACAATGATAATTCAGATTCGTTGAAATGGGTCAGTTTGGTGAACTCAAAAGAAAAAGAAAGTCTTAAACACTCATAAAAGTTAATTTGATTGGATTAATTTGTTTTAATTAAGTTTACTCTACTCAAACCAATTCATTATTTTGAGCATTAGGCTTTATACATACACATGCATACACAAACATACATATTGAAACATACATAGAAGTACAACCCCAAATCAGAAAAAGTTGGGACAATTTGGAAAACGCAAATAAAAAAAGAAAGTAGTGATTTCTAAATTTACTTTGACTTGTATTTCATTGCAGACAATATGAACACAAAATATTTCATGTTTTGTCTGGTCAGCTTCATGTCATTTGTAAATATGCATCCTTTCCTGTCATTCAGACCTGCAACACATTTCACATTTCATCACTTCTTTTTTATTTTAATTGCACATTCCATACTGTCCCAACTTTTTCTGATTTGGGGTTGTAGAAGATATTACTTTAGGTCTCCACTACTGACACCAACTTCATACAACATGCTTTCTTTCTGTCTTTTCCATGTTGAATGTTAATCAGAGAGACATGCGGAGACCAGGAGAGAAGAGGGAGGAACAGATCGGGAGAGTTCTTGGAAATGTGGCTCCCAGCATGCTGCTTTGCAGTTTGTCTGAATCTGTTTGTTTCTTCTTGGGTGAGAATCTCCCACTGATCTTAAACTTTACCTCATATAACAAGTACATATATTGACAATTATGGATAGAAATGAGGAACAAGTATTATATTACCTGACCTTTACTCACTTGGGCATGTCAATGAAAAATAAAGCATGAGATATGTAACCACCCTAATTAAAGACAGATATGATTAATGTATAGTGGCAATAATGTAGCTCTAGAAGGAGTCATATAATGCAGTCAATGGGTTCAGATTAATTCCATCTCTGAGTAAACATATATACGGCTGAGTAAACTCTCCTCCCTGTCTCTTTGCAGGTGCTTTGAGCACTATGCCAGCGGTGAAGTCGTTTGCTCTGTATGCGGCTTTGGCTGTGCTTATGGACTTCATTCTACAGATGACTGCCTTTGTGGCTCTGCTCTCACTTGATGCTCGACGTCAGGATGCAAACCGCTGTGAGATAGCTTGCTGCTTGACTGTGACAACTCCACGCCCTTCCGAACCCAACCAGGGCATCCTGCTCCCGTTAATGAAAAAATACTATGCCCCTGCGCTGCTCAACTCTGTCAGCAGGGTAATAGTGGTACGTCCCTAATTTACAGCATTATGGTTTCTTTAACTACAGGCATTTTATGATTTTCTAATGTCTTTTATTTTTATATTTGAGCGATTTACCTTTACCCCAGTTCTGAAATATGATAATCCATCATAAATATATAAAATAATACATTTTTAAAGCTATAATAATAAAAACAACTAGTAAAAAAAAAACATTTAAATGTTTTATTGTGTTAACTTTTATGGTAACACTTAAAGCCTTTATGTATATGTGTATAATGCATTATAAGGGTATTTATAATGTATAATGCATTACATATTTCATAAAAAATGCATTATACTGTAATTATAATATTTGCAGATTCCTTGTCATGTGGTTTAATGCCAAAGGTGTAACAATGAATATATATAATACTGTATTATAACTGTGGTTACAATTATTCATGCAAAAATACAAGGCATAAATAATGCATTAAAAATACTTTTATAATAAATTGCATTACACACACACAAACATATACACACACACGCACACACACACACACACACAAACATATACACACACACGCACGCACACACACACACACACACACACACACACACACACACACACACACACACACACACACACACACACACACACACACACACACACACACACACACACACACACACACACACACACACACACACATGTATGTATGTGACTAAAAGTCTCCATTGTTGAAACCCCCAACCATACTAGAATTTCATGCATATCTTTTAAAAAATGTGGGAGATTTTCTGTCCTTTAAATGATTTATATAATAAAATGTGTGATGTATTAATATTATGGTCTTGTTCTCTTAGATGGTGGTTTTCCTTGTGATGTTCTTTGCCTCTGTGTTCCTCTTGTTCAATGTAAAAGTGGGCTTAGATCAGGAACTGGCCATGCCATCTGTAAGTACAAAGGTTTATTTAACACTCTTGTAGCCTGCCAATAAAAATAGATGCTAAATTATGAAGAAATCAGTTTAAAAAAACGTTGTTATTCAGTAATAGGTTACAGTGTTGTCTCTCTCTTCCTGTGTGTGTATCTCTTACCAGGACTCCTACATGTTGGACTATTTTGCATACCTCTATAAGTATTTTGAGGTCGGTGTGCCCACATATTTTATCACGACCAAAGGGTTCAACTTCAATAGCGCGGAGGGCCTAAATGCAGTGTGTTCGAGTGTGGGATGTGACCAGTTCTCTTTTACTCAGAAGATCCGATACGCCACTGAGTACCCTGAGCGGTAAGCACTATCTATATATATCTCCCCTGTCATCTCAAGATATGTCTTTTTGCTTTCAATAAACTAAAACTGTAATTTTGTGTTCTGGTGGAACTCATCTACTCTTTACCTCATTTTGCATCACATCAGACCTTGAACTTACAGACTTGTGTTATCGATCCTGAAAGTCCACAGTGACACGGTCCTGTCAAGATACCAGCATTAATGTTTGAGAGTTATACAATGAAATGACAATGACAAAATAGCTTTTATTACTTCTGCCTCTTAGTAATCTTGGAATACAGTCATTCTAAATATATTGGTTGAATAGTAACACAGAATTTTTTTTATATTGGTAAACAGCCAGATAAATTATGAGCTATATGTATATGTTAATATATATATTAACTACAATGCAAAACTTTGGGGTTGGAACTTTTTTTCAAGGCTGCAGTTATTTGACAGTAAAACATAGCATAACATTTTTATTTTAACATATTTTCAAAAGTAATTTATTTCTGTGATGTTAAAGCTGAATTTTCAGCATCATTCCTCCAGTCTTCAGTGTCACATGATCCTTCAGAAATCATTCTAATATGATGATTTGCTGCTCAAGATGTGCTGCTCTATATTTCTTTGTTATATTAATATTTGTACAATACATTTTTTTCACAGATTCTTTAAATAATAGGAAGTATAGCATTTTTTTAAATTGTAATTTTTCAAAAAATATCATATACCTGATGCAATGCGATGATGACAAGTGCGACGCAAGTGTTCTTTGTTAGTTTCAGCCTGATGCAGTTATCATTTTTATGTCCAGCTTTGTTTAAAATGCACTCGCGGCCATCTATTCGCTCATGGCCGCTCTTGACCAGCAAAAACCCGGTCTAAAGTCAATAGCAAAACGCAGTAGCATCATATTTTTTGTGTTAATTAAAGGATGCGTTAGTAATATGTGCCTATATGTGGGTGCATATTGCACATTTACTCTGTTTATTTCACACACAGGGACACAGCACACAAACATTTTTAAATATTAAAAATAAAAGGATTCCTCTCTGGAGAAGCGTTCAGTCTTTCTGCTCACAAATTCGGCCATGTAAATAGCGGATCCGCCATGGTGCAAGCACAATTGGCTTTTAAAAGGAATGGGAGATCAGGCTCTGATTGGTTTATTGCAGGTTAAACCCACTTATAACTCATTAAGAGACTCGGTACAACTCTTTTGGACCATGCGCTTGGTGCGCTGACTGTTGTTTTCCGTCATTAAACAAGCAAAATTGGATTCGGACACTCCCTAAATGTGCGCCTGCGCCATAAGCTTCAGACCATGTGCTCAGATCATTAAAATAGAGGCCTTAAAGTCTTAAGTGACACTTTTGGTCAATTTAATGCATCCTTGCTGCATAAAAATAATAATTTGAAGATATGACCTGACCCCAAACATTTAAACTGTCGTGTGTGTATATGTGTATATATATATATATATATATATGCATGTCATATGTGAGAAAGTCTAGTATAAATTATTTGCTTGCAGACACCACATGATTTGATATTTTGTTTTAAAACAAAGAAAGTTTGAGTTTATCCCAAAATAACCATCTTAATGATTGCTCTAGATCTTATTTGGCTATCCCAGCATCCTCATGGGTGGATGACTATATTGACTGGCTGAACCCTGGATCCAAATGTTGTCGTCTCTATACGACTGGCCCGAACATAGGAAAATTTTGCCCTGCCAGTGAGAGTAAGTCTTTATTTATAAATTATAAGTTAACTATTAAAGCCTTGTTTTTTGCTGTGTAAATGGTTCAATCCAACATTTAAAGAAGTAAATAAAAACTTTGTTTGACAGCGGGTACTTTTATGTGTACCAAGAAGTGTATGAAACCCCCCCAAGATGGGGTTCTGCGGCCTAATGTTGACGAGTTTAACAGATTCCTGCCAGACTTTCTGAGCAACAGACCTGATCTACAGTGTCCAAAAGGGTAAGAGAAGCTACTACATCTGGTCATCTGAAGGACTGAATAGAACATTTGAATGTTCTGTATAAAACATGTCCATGATCAGCTAAATAGTTTATTAACTAAAACATTTTCATTTAATTTCCAGTGGTTTGGGAGCATATGATAAAGCTGTGATTAGAGACAAAAACACTGGGGAAGTAATAGGTGAGATACATACATTTGTACATGTAACATTTTGCATTCTCCTTCTATAGCTCCTTCTCCTTCCTGTAAAGAAAAAAAAAAAAAAAAAAAGGTCATTTCTTATTTTTATTCACACACCCAACAACTGTTTTTTCTCTGAAGATGCTTTAGAAAACCTGGACATATGAAGTATCGTAATTTTAATAGTTTGATTTCTCGACCTGTAATGCTATGGTAATAATTTAACATTAAAATGAAATTGGCATTTTAAAAATTAATATACATTTTTCTAGTTATGCTAAGCTCTAAAATATTTTATTGGGTAGAAATTGTGAATAAAAAATTTAATGTGCCCTTAAATGCACAATATGTAAAAAAAAAAAAAAAAAAAAAAAAAATTACAATCTAAAAATATGGGTTGTAACTCGTGGTGTAAGATTGCTCAAAACTACATTGAACGCCTGTTTACACGCATGAGTCAAAAGAAGTATATTTTTCAAAGCTGTGAGAAAAGAGCGGAAGCGTCCAACTGCAGCATAGGCTTAACAGCCATATCACCCTGTACCCCAAGACGGGTTTCCCACTGAAGATAAGCAGGGCTGAGCCTGATCAGTACCTGGATGGGAGACCAACTGAGTCCAAAAATCAAAAGAGTAGGGGTGTAACCCTGGCATTCTGGCTAAATTTGCCGATTGACCCCAGTCCATCATGGCCTCCTAATCTTAAAACTTTAATACATTCACTCATTCATGTACATGATTTCCGCCCGAATCCGTCCGATTCCTTTCAATTGGGTGAGGAGGTAAAGGGTCAAGACTACAACTCCCATGATTCCATGCTCATTCACGGCCTCATCAAGCTACGCATCTGTTTTGGATAAGCGACCTCTAGCGGTGAAATTTACATACCGTGCCTTTAATTTGTATCTGGTAAATCACAAACTCATGGATCCTTCAAATATTGTTGTGGACATTGTGGGCCTTGGTGTCAAAATTATTGAGAATCACTTTTCTATGGAGCTGTCATATAACATCAGTCTGTTGGCTTTATCAGAAATCACAATTGTTTTCCTCTGAAATGTAAGATCAGCAGTCTTCGATTTATGAGTAAAATTGTTTACTAATATTACTCTAAGATACATTTTGTTCTACAACTGAATTACTCAATCACAGTACTTCAAACATGAATCTTTTTAAAAGCCAAGTTGCTACAACCGCAGCAGTTGTCCCAGTTTGTTAAGTACGTCCACTCGCATCATATGACAGTTGTAGTCCTTATTTGGTGAATTGTTCACAATGTTTGAGGTATTACTGCAATTTAAGTTATATAAAAAAATATGACGAAGCCACAGAGCAAATTTTACTCTTAAACTGAAAACCGCTAATCGCTAAAATGCTTATTTTCTTCCTGGTTTTAAGGCCTACAAACAGCTCATTTAAGACATATTTAAGTTTCAATCGACTCACAATTCATGACATCTCTATATTTTCAGCTTCTCGGTTCATGGCCTACCACACTCCTCTGGTCAACTCGCAGGAGTTCACGGGTGCGCTGCAGAAGGCCAGAGAACTGGCGCATAATATCACGATGACCATGAGGCAAATCCCCGGGACCTCTCCTGATTTTGAGGTCTTCCCTTACACGTAGGTGTCATCTTCAAATCCTCCATTATCTTTCTGGATTTACCATCCTCACCCTTGCTGTTTCTTCTCAGGGATAAGATAAGAAGCAATAATCAGTAAATGTAATATTATTGAAAGATAACATGGCCTTGAGCTACTTCATAAATTGCGAAACTACTTCACGAGTCCTTGAGCTTCTTAATACATTTCTTGCAATTGCAGGAAGGAATATAGTGTGTAGCAGGGATGTCACACATCTATTTTAAAGGGTCGTGAAACTCTAAAACACATTTTTTGAGAAAAAACTATGATCAGTTATGTACAGGTGGCACCTCAATGAAAACAACAATGCCACTCGTTGTGTTTATTATTAAGAGAAAAGTGTGGTTACAAGTGCACATTTAACAGTTTTTTTTTTTTAGTTTTTAAGTGTTTTCACAGTTATTTTTTTAGTTTTTCTGAGCTATTTCCATTTTCCTGTTTTAAAAGCAAAGTTGAACCAATGTCATAAAAAGCGAGGTAGCGATTTCGGGACCGGAGTTGCGCAGTAGAGCGCAGGAAGTAGAGCAGGAAGTACAGTCGCGATATCAAAAGCCCACCCACACTCTCGCAGATGCAGAACAATTAATTATGTTGGTGTGAAATAAACAGTTATGGAAATGTAGAAATTAAAGCTAAAGCTCCAATCTGCTCCCAAAAATTTCGAAAAAAGTCAGTTAGTGCCTCAGTGACAACTTCACTCAGAGAAGAAGTCAGTCTCAGCTGTCAATCATGCTGTCACACCCCCCGTTTTTATAGCATCAAATAACTAACTCAAACTGAACTTATTTTAAAAACGAACACTTGAAATGAAATCATCGTGATGATAACTGCCTTCAGTGACATAAACTAACTTTGGGGGAAAAAATCTTTGAAGTGTAATTTTATTATTTAGTTTGCCTCGTGTCTATTAGAAAACACAGAGGGGCGGCTATACTGGGACCGGTCACCGGGGGGGCGATCGAGGCGCGAAAGCTTCAGTAAATGAGAGGGAGACTGCAGGCTCGGTACAAACAGTTTAAAAAGAAGATACTTTGTAAAGACAGTACATTAGGCATATGCAGACAGTAGCCATCTTGGAAAACAGTCTCGACAATTCGAGCCACGAACGCTGTGATGAACTGTGACTGGGATACCTTCCCTTGTAGTTAGTCAACCATATTTTTTAATAAACAGATATAATTCATGCATTTCCATGTAATTAGATTTCACAAACTTAATTCCTATCGATCAGCTCACGTAGCACAGCGTTCGTGGCTCGACTGGTCGGGACTGTTTTCCCAAAAATGGCTACTGTCTGTATACGCGTAATGGACTGTCTTTATAAAGAAAACGCATCCCAGAGAACGATCTCCTTGGTAACCATGTGTTAATTATCCCTAGGGTCATTTTTCACCGGAGTTGTCCTTTTATCATATTAAATGTGCACTTGCAGAGCACTTAAGCTCTTCAAAGTATATTTTAATAACTCTACTTGATTTTAATATAATATTAATGAAATTAAAGTGCACTTAAGATGTCTTTTAAGAGATTACACTAACACACTTAAGTACACTTTTAAAAAGTGTGCTTTATTTTGATACGATTACAAATATAAATGAAAGCACGTTAAGTACTTGATTTTAATAACTGTAGTGTGTTATTTAATATTACATTTAAAGTTAATATATTTTAAATGTACTAAAGTGCATCTTTATTACAAATGTGTATTTATAAATACATGACATTGTTTCAGTAGAAATGACAATAAAATATATTTTAGTTAGCATGAATGCTTGTCTGTACATTTGGCAGTACAGTGTAACCGTATTTCAGAGACTATAAGTAATTATTAAGTTACATATAAAGATGTTCTTAAGTGTCAACAAATTGCATTTAATATACATTAAAACTATGTTGCCAGTAAATAACATGCAGTTACGTTTTGAAAAGCTCTACATTCAGTTCGCACTTTAAGTATATCTATAATAACAGCTCTTTTTAAAATGTGTTCTAGTATGTTTAAAACCTTTTCACAAGGGTGTCCAAAATCAACTCTGATCTTTCATTTCGCAGTGTGACGTATGTGTATTACGAACAGTACCTGACCATCGTGAATGAAGGTCTGTTCAACATCGCCTTGTGTCTTCTCCCCACATTCGTTGTGTGTTGTATCCTGCTCGGCATGGACTTGAGATCAGGCTTTCTGAACCTGCTCACCATAGTGATGATCACTGTGGATACAGTTGGCGTTATGACGTTGTGGAGCATTGATTTCAATGCTGTGTCGCTTATTAACCTCGTGACGGTGAGTGTGTCGGAGAAACACATCTGCAAGTTTGTATTTCATAAAATCAATGACTGTTTCATGAGCGATACCTGACATTAATAATGGATGGTTTGTTTTGCAGGCTGTTGGTATATCGGTGGAGTTTGTATCCCATATAACGCGCTCATTTGCTCTCAGCGTTGGCCGCACAAAGGTGGAAAGAGCAAAGGAAGCCACAGCTAACATGGGCAGTGCTGTGAGTACAAGAACAGCAAAGATGCTAGACTTTATTCATTTTTAAGACCTGCTCAGCTATGTTATTGCAGTCGAGTTGTGATGCCATTACGTATGTCTGTGTTCTCTTTCCCAGGTGTTTGCCGGGGTTGCTATGACCAACCTACCTGGAATCGTGGTTTTGGCGTTTGCTAAAGCACAGCTCATCCAGATCTTCTTCTTCAGACTCAATCTGGTCATCACTCTACTCGGCATGGCCCACGGCCTCATATTTCTGCCTGTGCTGCTCAGTTACTTCGGTATGTTGCAAACATGACTGCAAGCGCAGAGCTACATACTCAGTGTTTATGTCAGTGGTGCTTAATCAAGTTCAAAGGCAATAGTTCTAATTCTAAACAATGGCTATGATCAGACTCCCCTTCCTTCAAGAGGAGTGATAATACTAAAGACTAGGGTCTTTAGCATTCTTGTAAATCCTCCCACGTTGGAGATGGCCGTTCAAATCATGCTCTGAGCAGTTTAAGTAAGACCAGTTTTAATTGGTGCCGTGACCCGGATGGGAGTGAGGTTTGGCGTTGAGTATAACAGAGGCCAGCTAGTAAGAGCTATGACTTGCCACTGCCGCTTTTGAGTGGAGACACTAAAATTTCAACTAAACATCTAAATAAAATTATTTACTAAATGAACTGTATAACTATATCACTGATCTGCCCACATTGTCGATATATAATTTAAATGAGTTGATGACATCACCGTTTTCTCCAAAGTGACTGCACAGCCGAATCACATTTTGTTGCAAAATTTTCCCGTTTAACACTGTGAAGCTGCTTTGAAACAATCGTCAATGTAAAAGCGGTATATAAGTGAAGTTGACTTGATTGCCCTGGAGTTTAAGATACAAGCTAGAGGCTACGGTCTTAAAGGATTAGTTAAAATAAATTTAAACAACTGTTATTTAACAAATATTATTATATTTGTATAATAAACTGAGGGGGCCTAGTCATCATAGTGGGCGGGCCTGTCAGGCCCGTCCGCTGGCTACGCCCTGATTAGTTCACTTCAAAATGAAAATTTACAGATTATTTCCTCACTCATCCAAGATGTTCATGTCTTACTTTCTTTAGTCAAAAAGGAATTAAGTTTTTGTGAGGCAACCAAGAGGTTGAAGGTCCAAATCAATGCAGTTTCAAAGGGCTTCAGAGGGGTCTGCCCGATCCCAGCTGAGGAATAGGGTCTTATCTAGCAAAACCATTGGTCATTTTCACACTCTTTATACATGTAATCTCACTTTATTAAAAGGTTAGTGCACCCAAAAATGTAAATTCTGTGATCATTTACTTACCCTCATGTTGTTCCAAAACGTTGTTCTTTTTAACACGGGTAACAAAACAGTTGACGGTAGCCATTGACTTGACAATTGAGGGAAGGTAAATGATGACAGAATTTTTATTTTTGAAACTATCCCTTTAACCAATGTCTTTACTGCTGACCTTCAATTTTCCAATGCATCCATACTAATAAGCAAAAATAGATAACCATCCAAATTATTTTTCATTTAAAAAAAGAAAGAAAAAATCTCACTCTTCTTCAATCCAGAATTGCAGCAGAGATTTGTTTGAGCTGCACCGTCTAATGTACAGGTGTAAATGTGCATTACCTTCAGCCTGAGGATTATTCATTTAACTTTCGGTGTGAATGGACCTTTACATTTGTCAAATATATATATAAAGAGTAGGCAAGAAAATATAAAATACATAGTGTAACTGACAAAGAAATATAAAAGGTATGATATTTAAAAAATCTAAATGATTATTACACTAGCATCAACCTGAATCAACCAAACAATTTTGTGTGTGCTACTTTGTGTTAGAATTTGGAAGAAGAGAAAATAATGCTATATAAATACTGTCCACACTCAACAATAAGGTCTCTTTGTTAACATCAGTTAATGTATTAACTAACATGAACTAACAATGAGCAATACATTTGTTAGAGTAATTATTAATCTTTGCTAATGTTAGTTAATAAAAATGCAGTTGGTTATTGTTTTTCCATGTTAGTTCACAGTGCATTAAATAATCTTAACGAATACCACTTCTTTTGATTTTAATAATGTATAAGTAAATGTTAACATTAACTACGATTATTAAATGCTTCAAAGTATTATATTTTAGTTTATAATGAAACCTTATTGTAAAGTGTTAACAATACTGTTATAAAGAAAATATAAGTATGAACCAAACAACATCTGGTGTGTTGTGTTAGCAAACACGCAATGGTTCAAATTAAAATTAGCTGATGATACTGTTAGTGTTAGTTTGCTGACTAAAGAGAGAATTGTCATGGTCCAGTGGTGAATGACTTTATGACATGGTGTGACAGTGCCTTTTTGCAAGCAAACATAAAAAAGACCAGAGATATGGGAATTGGTTTTAGATATAGTCTTTCACTCCTCAACGGAGTGAAGGGGATAGTAAGTTACAGGTATCTTTTGCTTATCATTGATAAGTTGGGTTTCGATACTCATGTTCAAGCAGAATGCAAAAAAGGCCACCAACGGTTACTCTTCAGAGGCTCTCTACTTTAGATATAGGACCATGTACTAAATCTTGTATTAAATCCATACTTTGGTTCTCTATATGCTGTTAGTATGGTAATGTAAAATGTATAACTATTTCAATTACTTTATTAAAGTAATGTAACTGATTACTTTTGTATTACTTTTCTAAATTTCTGAGTGATGTTTTCAACTGTTTCAAACATTTAAACCAGGCAGGGTTAACCTCTAAAAATAATAATAATAATAATAATAATAATAATAATAATAATAATAATAATAAAAAATCAAGAGGAAACACACAATTCTAGATTATAATGTAGTAATTTCTTCTATATTTTTTCTTTTTAATGATATAAAAAAATAGAAAAACCACTGTGTGTGTAAAGGGAAACATTATACCATAAGAGCTAATATTGATTTCTTACTTACAAAAGCAAGAATAGATTCTAGCTTCATATCACTGATGACCAACCGTTGTGTTAGTAGTTAAATTATTGGTTTAATACTTTATATTAAGGTGTCATTGTTACAGTGTAATTATATATTTAAAGGGATACTCCACCGGTTTTTCATATTAAACTATATTATTCCCTTAACTAAGACAACTTGATACTACATACCTCTCTCGTCTCATAAAAATAATAGCTTTTCTAAGCGGGGTTTAAAAGGATCGAGTCGAAGTACTCTCAGAAGTGCTATTCCGCCATACATTATAGTTCTCCTTTTTAATCCGCTTAGAAAAGCACTACGTTTTATTTTGTGTCATCATACTTGGTCGTTCAACTATTCGTGTAACTGTATTTAAAGAGGGAACACGTGGAGGTGTTTGGTCGCTTCTACTTGATCTCTGTTTGGTACCATAGTGAATGAACTGGGCTTAGTGGGCTAAGCTAAATGCTATCAGATCGTCACCGCGCATCAGAACGATTAAGTGCACGCACTGAGACGAGAGAGGTATGTAGTATCAAGTCGTCTTAGTTAAGGGAATAACAGTTTAATCTGAAAAAGCGGTGGAGTATCCCTTTAAATACTGAGTAATATTAATTAACACATACTATAGGGTTTGGTTTAGGGTTAGTTGCATGTAACCAGCATAATTTACTGTTATTACTATGGTAAGTACATATGTAACAGGGACATTGTAAAATAAAGTGTTACAAAACTGAATGGTTTTATTCTGTGTTGCTCAGGTCCTGGTGTGAACAACGCGGTTCTGCTGCAGATTCAAGAGAAAAAGGCCAAGGAGATGGAGCTCAACAGCAAAGCCACATATGACAATGTTAGCTTCGAAAACCACGAAAAGACGAACGGCGAAATCCCCATAGAGCCTTCCTATCCAGTAAAGGTCGACGTCATCTCCAACACCACCCAAGAACCCACCGAATTAGATAATAATGCCATGATTTACCCAGTCGCTGAACTGGCAGCCACGCAAGCCTGCCATACATAAGCTACTGCACGTGAGCATTTGAGAGAGGAAAAAACAACTTTCTGATCAGAATCTCATCATGCTATGTCCGCTCTACGGCTTCTCGATAGCACTGCATTGCCTGCTATCAAACAGTCTATCACCTGAAGATGTTCACGAGAGCATGTCGATCTTACCCAGGTCAAACCTGAGACAAAGTGATATCAGATACAAATGAAGAGCTCAATTCCACCGTTTTAGAAATAAGGAAATTACAAATGTTCAGAATTATACTTTTTTTTTTATCGTGTAATATTTGCTGAATGTTCTATTTAATTTTGTTGTTGTTTAGGTTTTATATTGTCATTTTTGCATAACTTTGAAAAATGGACTATGGAAAATGTAGCTCAAATAACACTCCAGTTCAAAGAGCGCCTGCTCGTGTATTATAAGCAATACTGTAGTAATATTAAATGCACTGTGTGTATTTCTACATTCTGCAAAAGCTCATTGAATGGTCAGTACATTTCAACTTTGCATTCAAAGTTTACATTTACTGTTAAAGTAACTATAAAGCACTTTTATCGACTATGATTGTAGGCAAACCAATTTCAGAGGCCATCAAGGAAACACTTTTTTAATTAAGGATATTTATTACAGAGCAGTAAATATCTACATTGTCAAATGACATTAAATGAAAACAGTATTTCATTTCGGACCCACATTATATTAGGTGGCCTATATGTACTAACATTAATCATTTGATACAATGCACTTATCGTGTACATACATGTTTTTACTTACATTTTTAAAAATACCTGCATGTAATTTCATCTGTGATTCATTTCTGTATCTATACATTTACACACTTCCCTTACACCTAACCCTACCCTTAAACTTAGCCATAGCACCATACATGTCCCTAACTTTACCAGTATCCCACCTCAATATCAGTAGAAGTGTTTTGCAATACAATATGAACAGAATAAGTACATTGTACTTTTATTTTATGTAAGTACATAGTAATTAAGGACACTAATCTAAAGTGAGGCTTGTATTTCTATTGCAGGAATTATATACATGAAATAATACTGTAATATTGCCTTCATCGAGTATTAAAAATGTTTAAGCCTGTCATTAAATAAAGCAATTATCCAATAGCTGTGGTGTACCGTGAATTTAGAACATTTTTAAGGCACGCAGAGCGGTTAGTCAATAAATAAAATATTGGTGTAAGTTTATTAAGTAGCCTAATTTACAACAGCTTTGACCGTGGCTCAAACCAATAAGAATCAAGGATTGGACTATCCGTTTTATAAATGATTTTAATGTGAGTCATCATATATCAAAGTACACATTTAACAGGCACATCAAATCATTCTAAACATTTGTGTGGTAAATAAAAAAAGTAGTTACATACAGCCACACTAGTCTTCTTATACTGCATCGACTAGAAGGAACTTAACACATTCTAATCCAACACAAAAGGAAATCCAACCATAACAATGAAACCCATTAGATTTAATGACAAAAATTATAATACATAACAGGTAGCCTAATACGGCAATTGTGCAAACAAAGCACCTGCCATACAAATGTGCAATCTGCAACTCCCTTTTCTTATGTTTACACCTACACACACAATCGCACGTACCGAAAGACTTTAACCCAGTAATGCACTGTTCTCTGGCCAATACTGCTGCATAAGGGAAATCTCTCTCACACACACACACACACACACACACACACACACATGCACTCGTTCACTGGTGCAGAGTTCACTGCAGTCAAAGGGGATGTTTAGAGGAAAACAAGGGCCTAGTCTCTTAACATTTATTATATCTTCCATGTATTAATTAGCATGGTGCTATCAGCAATACAATACATGTCCCAAACACATAAATCTATAAAGATAAACCTGTAAAGACTTAACGGGATATACAGCGATTTTCTTGGTTTACCAAGTGAAAGAACACAGAGCCCATCTAGTGGACATTTGTGGTGGTGTGCCGTAGTATCACTGCACCTACATTACTCTGGAATACTTAAGTAAACTATTCATACGTAGATTAAAAGCACATGTGGGCTTGTTATTTTCTATATAGACACACAAAATTATTCAGTTAATGACTAAATTCCACATTAAGACTGGATAACGTCTGATCAGACAAGCAGGCCGATGAAGAACCTGATAGAAGAAAGACAGCAGACATTGATCTGTTGATGACCATGTAGAACTGTAAAACAGAAGCCTCTACTTCCCTCAAAATATTCCCTTAAAGAGTGCGCGTTAAGACCTAAACACTGTTTACAAGGGTGCCGATGCAGAGCAAGAGAAGATCTGACCTAAAATCAGTCACTCAGAATACTCTGGTAGACAGGTGGACGTCCCGTCCAGGGGTCAGCACATAAGAGACCGCTGTTCACGAGCCTTCAGACTTGATCTTTTCTTCCTCCTAACAGAGACTCTAAGACAAAATGAAAATGTGTTATTAAAATACTAAGGTTTATTTGTAATTAACAGTGGATCCGAAAAATTTTTTCTTAAAGGGCTAGTTCAGCCAAAAATGAAATTGATGTCATTAATAACTCACCCTGATGTCATTCCACAGGAGTAAGACCTCTCGGATCGCCAATGTCACGTGATTTCAGAAGTTTAGATCGTGTGCCATACTGCCGAACTACTGAAATCACGTGACATTGATCGATTCACTGATTCATAACCCTTTGAATCTTTATTTGAGAAACACAGAAGAGACGACAATGCTGAATTAAGTCGTCGTTTTTGATATTTTAGGACCAAAATGTATTTTCGATGCTCCAAGAGACTCTAATCAACCAACTGATGTCACATATGGACTACTTTAATGATGTTTTTATTAGCTTTCTGGACATGGACAGTATAGTGGGCATAGACTGCATTTGTTATGGGACTAAAATATAAAATATCTTAAACTGTGTTCTGATGATGAACGGAGGTCTCACGGGTGTGGAACAACATTAGGGTGAGTCATTAATGACATCAATTTCATTTTTGGGTGAACTAACCCTTTAAGTTAATACAACTGTTTTTTTAATGATATCAGTATAACAATTTGAAAAGTAGATGAACTGAAAAAATAATTAATCTCAAAATCCTTTTTATTAATAAGAACTGTTTTTGAATATATGTCATTCATTTAATGTTATATCGTTTATTAATTTTACTTTTGAACCCTACAAACTGCAGCACAAAAAAAAAAAAACATGTAAAACAAAGTGCAATACAAACACAGCATTGCACTTGCACCTTGTGAAACTAAATAAATAAATTCTAAACAAAATGCTACGAAACGCAGCACTGCACTTTGTGAAAGGTTTGTTTAGTTCATTCCTTCTCGGTTGGGGTACTTTTGTACCACACAATATGCAAAAAAGAAATAAAATAAAAAATACATGCAATAAAATTAAAAATTAAAAAAGGAAATAATATGCCAAACAAAATGCAACAAAACAAAAAACAAATAAATATTATAAACAAAATGCACCAAAACACCGCATTGCACTTGTGAAGCGTTTGTTTGGTTCATACCATTTCGGTTGCAAATAATATGCAAACAATATGCAAAACAAAAAAAGTAAAATGCTAAACAAAACTAAACAAAAACACAGCATTGCACTTGCACCTTGTGTAAGGTTTGCTTGGTTATATTGTTTCGGTTGGGGTACTTTTACACCACAAAATGCAGTAAAAAAAAACTAAAACTAAAATGCTAAAAAAAAAAAAAAAAAAAAGAACGAAATGCTAAACAAAATGCTACGAAACGCAGCACTGCACTTGCACCTGTCAAAGGTTTGTTTAGGTCATACCTTATAAACAAAATAAAATAAATAAATGAAATAAAACAAAAATCCAAACAAACAAATAAATAAATAAAATAAAATCCCCACAATATTCTAAACAAAAACGGTAAAATTATAAACAAAATGCAACACAAAACAGCACTGTGCTTGCAACTTGTGAAGCGTTTGTTTGGTTCATAGCTTTTCGGTTGGAAACAATATGCAAACAATATGCAAAACAAAAAAGTTAAATGCTAAACAAAAAACAAAAACACAGCATTGCCCTTGCACCTTGGTTTGTTTGGTTCATATAAGTTTTCGGTTGGGGTATTTTGTGACGCCACAATATGCAAAAATAAATCAAATGCAAGAAAACAAAAATCCCAAAAAAATGAAGTGAAATTCTAAACAAAATGCTACAGACACTGGGTGCTTCTCAATATCCCTCCTCGTTTCCTTGCTCCTCCGTCAGAAAAAAAGCCTAAGAAAATGAAATAAACAAAGTAATACTATACAACAAATAAAAAGCATTTAATAACTGGGAATAATTTGTTGTTAATAATAACTGGTAATATTAAATAAAACATGGACAAATTTGGTATTTTGTGGCGGTTGAAACTATTACAATATAAAGTTATCTCTAGTGTTTAAGAATCCCGAAGTGCAAGATAAATCCAGCTGTGTATGGAGTCATAATTAATTGACGATGCTTTGAAACGATGTTAAAGAGGTGAGGATATATCATATGATTCAATTCCTCTGTCCTTGCGTCCTTCCCTCACATCCTGAAGAGGTGGAGCCAAGACGAGAGGAAAGAAAACGGGGATGCACAAATAAGAACTGAGAAGCACCCGGAGCATTGCACTTGCACCTTGTGAATGTGTCTGGTTCATACCTTTTCGGTTGCGTAACCATGCATTTCCAAAGAACAGCATAGAGGGCTAACAGAAAGCCTATGAACACCGCTGCAGCGATCGCACCTGCAGACACACCAAACACCTGTTAAACCGCAGTCTGTAGTCTTGAAAACATGGAGGCATACAATCTTCTGCACAGAGATGAGATAACACTGATATAGAGCATGACAGAATGAGAGGCTGCAGTTTCATTGTCTGCAATCCAAAATCACTGGTCATTCGGGTAGCAAATGCAAATTGGACACTTTGGTACTGTTTGTAAACATCTTCAAATCATATAATAAATTTATGAAACATGACAGCTGCTTTATACTGATCTCAGGCCTGTAATGGGTTAAAGAACAGTCAGTTAATTATCATAATTGTTTTTTTTAATTTCAAAATAAAGACAAACACTGTGTTTAAAGAGATATATGCTCTAATGAAGAAGCAGGGGGAGGGGAAAATTCCAGTGATGACATGGAAACCTGTTTGAGCCTGTGAGAAACTAAAAAGGAAAATCAGCATTGAGCAATGATTTATCACGCCATATGAACTTTTTTCCGGAAAAAAAAAAGTGTTTGGGGGGTAAAATGTGTGTTATTTTGGCAAGGTTGCCTGCTAAAATTCGCACTCATGGGTCTATATATCACATAATAGTAGGTTGAGCCCGCGGACCTAGAAAACAACCCGCGGAAAAAAAACGCGGACTTGGCAACACAGTGCAGTTGAGCTCTGTTGACATTTGACAATTCGTTGCTTCACTGCTCTGATTGGTTGTAGGTCTATCCAATTGATGTCTTTCCTGGTTGGGTTGAAACACGCCCCATAATCACAGCCCAATGGAGCAGTTTCAGACTCATATTCTGACTAGAATTGAGTATGACCACGTCTGGCTAGTTTAATATATGTATATGACCGCAAAGGCTTAACACAGCACTGACAGTATGGTGGTTTTGGAGTTTGGAGAATTCATTGAGTTTGATATTTCTATACAAAAAACTAACCCCTTGTTGTATCTTCCAGGCAAAAGGTCATACAAGTTGTGAAATTAAATTATTAATATCACACTTGATTTCCACTCTTCTTGGAACATGAAGAGAAAAACAAAAAGCGTCATCCATAGGAAAAAGAGCACTTCGAAAGGAGAGGTCACAGATAAATCATGTTCCCAAAGGTTGTTTTGACAGGACTAGTTTTGGAGGTATAAGCCATATGACAGTCGCACACAACTCATAAAAAACCCTCCAGAGAGTTTGGTCAGACTGATTGATGTCTGATTGATAAGAAAGACATGACAGCATTTATAAATGTACTTAATTAGTAAACAAATAAGATAATGAACAAGGTCGGACTGATGAAAAATGATCAAAGAATGACTGAATGAGAGGAAGACAACAGCAATAAAATGGAAAGGGCAGGTCAGAAGTATTAATAAAAAAAAAACTGACTCCAAAACATTTGAACGTCAGTCTAATGTGGCCAAAGGAAATCAGAGAGTGAAACTCTACCTGGTATGATTCCACTCTCTCTGTTCTTGGGGGTCTCCGCGAGAGGGGGTGGTCTGGCAGTTGCTGAGCCTGTAGAGACAATGAAGATTATGCTAAAGCATGAATGCAGACATCACTAGCATGATGCAACTTAGGCTGTTTAATGCATTACCATTTCTATCAGAGATGGTGGGGAGCCATGAAGACACTGGTGAAACTATCTGGAGAGAGAAAAAGATTAAAAAAATAATGGATGGGGCTTGATTTTACCTTTCAAGAATAAACTGAATGGGAAAAGTCGGGGTTAAATACCATAATAAAGGTGGTGAGGGAGGGGTTAAGTAAGCATACGGTGACATTACATTAGAGCATGGAAGTTATACATTATCTCGCTTGGACTATTGTAACTCTTTGTATATCGGATTACCCCAGTCCTCGATTGCAAAGCTTCAGATGGTCCAAAATGCCGCAGCTAGGTTTTTAAGTAAGGTTTTTAACGACACTAAAAGATTATTTAGAAAAAAGTTACCTGGTTGCCTTAAAATTTTGAGTTCCTTGAAATTAAAATTGAGTTAATACAATTAACATTTTTTGAGATTCGACACCCTTTATTAAAAGATTATTTAAAAAAAAAAATTGTAAGCATATTGGGTAATTGTGTGTTTTATTTCTGATGACGCAGTGAAACATGCCAAAAAGTGCTATTTTCATGATTTATCAAATTTTTCATGTGGTTAAGATACAATAATATTTTGAGTTTCTATTTTTTAAACAAATTTCCTTCATTGTATCAACTCAAATTTTTAATTTCAATAAACTCAAAATTTTAAGGCAACCAGTTTACCATTTTTTAAAGTTAAACCAACAACATTTTTTTACAGTGTACTGTTCTTTGTACAGCACAGCGGTCAACTTTTGTTGTGTTTATTTGTGCTTTATTAATAAATAAATGAAATTAAATGAATTGAAAAAAGAAAGTTGACACCTATCTACAGTATGTGAATGCAGCATCACACCAGAACAAGTTTTAAGGCACAGATGTCATTGTCGATATAACTGACTCACTCAAGTAGCCTATATTTCTCATGATTCATTTATTCTGTAAGAGAAAGGGTCTGATAAAGGAGAAAAAGCAGCTAGTATAGTCATGTGATTTCAAAATGGTGGCTCCCTTGAGTGGGGATCTGCCCCATCATGTAGAATAAAACTTTTTGGAGATATGGTTGGAGTATTCATCAAATACAAGTCTACATCATTTAAACCAGTTTGTCAAAAGTAACTACAAAGCCTATCCGAGCATATGTCAGCATGAAACAGAAGATAAGACAATAGTCAAAAAGACAATAGTCTTTTCTTCCATATTGCAACGTATCCGAGTTAGGCTAAGGCATATAAAAATATGGACGACGGCAACGCACATTCTCTCTCTTCCATTATAGAAAGCCGCCAATGGGCGCTGACATCTTATGCTGATTTGGGACATGAGTCTGCACAGTAGTGAGTGTAAACTGAAGCGGCAGTATCAAGGCCCCGCCCACACTCCTACAGAATCAGTCAGCACACTTTACTACAGAACAACTTATGGAAATGTAGAAATTCAAGTTAAAGCTCCAATCTTCTCTTGGAAATACTGAAAAAAGTCTGTTGGTGCCTCAGTGACCACTTCAGTCAAAGAAGCTGTCAATCATTACGTTGTTTTTATCAAATAACTAACTAAAACCAAACATATCTAAGAAATTAACACAAACTTAGATCAGCGTGATAAAAAAATGATATAAACTATCTTTGGAAAAAAATTGTACGTGTAATGTTTAATTTCTCTCAAGTCCTTTTCAATTACATGGAGAGGTCAGGGTTTATGAGCTATACTGGGACCAGCCACCTGGGGCAGATCAAAACGCTTTGGCTTCACTTTTCAGGACTTTTGCGGCACACTTGGTCTGCATTACGGAGCCCCGCACATGACATGCAGGGGGAAAAAATAGTAGGCTAAATCATACGCACAATTTATAAATCACGGGAACTTATTAGTAAATTGTGTGAACGTGTAAAATGTGTTTAGCAAGTCATGGGAACAAAGTAGTAAAATCGTCCACACGATTTAGCAAATCGAGGGAACGAAATACTAAATTGTGTGCATGATTTTTAAATCAAGGGGACCAATTAGTAAATCGTGCACACATTTTATTAATTTTTGTTCTTGCACGTCATGTGTGGGCCTTAACTGTATTAATCCGTATACATTTGAAAGTGCTGTTTTCATTTCCAAACCCTATCCGTCCACACTGAAACGTTGGAAAAACGCTACATTTACCTTACTGTGCATGTGCAAAACCTCATAAAACTCACCAAGATGATACACACGATTCAGAGATGCGTCCATGTCTCACTCACCATTATATCGTTGGTCTAAAATGCAACTGCGCAATTGCACACGTTTTGCTGCAGGACAGCAAATGTGAGAACTGCAGGACTGCGATACAATGAGTGTACAAACCATGTAAAACATTTTAGCAACTGTTTGAAAGTGACTAAGAGGCACAATAGCAGTATCACGAGACTAAACATACACATTCTTTTTTTAAATAGGTCAAAACGGAGAGAAAAGGACGCGTTTTCAAACGAAAATGTATTGTGGACAAGGCCTGAAATGGCTTTTCAAATAAGAAAAACATGTAGGGTGGGACATGATTTTGTCCATCAGGAATTGCTTGGATCATTGTCATTTGCCACTGCTGCAATCTCATGTGAGTGACAAGTTTTCCCGCCCTTGCTTTGACAAAAACATCATCAGAGAAGAGATGTCATAACATTATTTTGAGTTAAGATTACGAGGGCATGTGAACAAAAAAAATAACTTTGTGCATAGACAAATTATTAATAATAAATACTACAATAATTAAATCTTCCATAAATAAATTTTAAAAAGAAATGTTTTGATTCTTTTCTTTTTTTTATTTCATGGGGACTTTAAAGGACAAAGAGAGAGGGGGGCATGTCCCAGCACTGTTTAACGGAGATAAGAAACTATGCCATGACTGAAAGTTTCCAAAACATGCTGGAAGACAGGAAATGAGAGAGAGAGAGAGAGAGAGAGAGAGAGAGAGAGAGAGAGAGAGAGAGAGAGAGAGAGAGAGAGAGAGAGAGAGAGAGAGAGAGAGAGAGAGAGAGAGAGAGATTTGCTGTTCCCAATAAGTCTTGCTCCTCAAAACAAAAGTGGATCTTTGTTATTGCAGTCATTGGTTTTGAAAAATCTAACAAAGTCACTGAATACTAAAAAAAACCCCACAAAATGCTATTCTGTAACACTGACCTATTTTGTATATTTGCAATAAAACAGTACTTTCCCTCATCTTGAAAAGCTTTAAACAGGTGAAGCATTTATGCTTGTACTGCAGAAGATAGTTTAGCATTGCCTTGCATTGTTTGACATGGGTTTGCGTGTACCTGTGTGAGATTGTGGTCCTGTGGTTCTTCATGAAGAGAGCTTTTGTTGTTTCTCACCTCCGTCCACATGTTTCAGCGTGTTTGTGTCTTCCCGTGATCATCACGAGACGCCCAGTGCCAGCGTGAAGCGAGCGAATGAGAGTCAAACAATGTAAATTCGCTACGTTTGCTCTTAAAGTGGCCGGGGTACGTAAATCTGGTGGGCGGGGCAACAGTTAAATGTATCTATAGACCTTATTCAGAGCAGCGCCATGGCAGGTATTAAAGCAAGGCTGTAAGGGATAGTCTTACGGTATAGCATTGGCTGTAAAAAGCTGTATAATCTCCTTGATCACTTATCCTTTTTCGACAGCTTATATTATTTTTTGTCTACATGGTATTTCTCTGGAAGATATTTTTGCAGTGTTTCGTCCGCAGAACCATTCAAAATCATCCAAACCAATTATGTTTTTTTCAAATCTTCCCTATCATGGAATGCGTACAGCTGTCTGTGAAAGTAAACATTCTGGAAAGTTTTAAAGGGGGGGGGGGGGGTGAAATGCTGTTTCATGCATACTGAGCTTTTTACACTGTTAAAGACTTGGATTCCCATCCTAAACATAGACAAAATTTCAAAAACTAATGTTGGACGTTTGATGGAGTATTTCTGTGTCAAAAATACTCCTTCCGGTTTCTCACAAGTTTCGGAGAGTTTTTTTTCGAGTAGCCTATGTGTCGGCTTGACGTGAACAGAGCGGAAGGTCCTTTTATGGGCCGTACGGGCTCTTCTCCCGGAAGGGTGCGCGCGCGCGTGACTAGAGCGAGAGAGGAAATGCACGCCCATAAACACTCGCCTAGGTGCAGATCCAGTCGTCCGTGAACACTTATGTCGTTATAGTCCGCACCGCGCTCCACTTTATTCCTATGGGTGACATCAATCGACTTCAACGCTTCAGCACAGCATTCCGGGAAGGCAGCGCTGCATTTGAACCGATTTGAACGCAGAAATGACGGGAAGTTTCACAACATCGCTTCAGTCGCGTCACAAAGTGGATTTCCGCAGTCACTGCTGTCACAGGACTTCACCAAATCATACAAAAGAAGTGTGTTTTTGACGGAGCGGTCCCAGTGATAAAGGTTCGGTCCTGCTTTGGAAGCAGCCGGTGAGTAATACTGCTTCAAATGTCTGTGCTGTTGGCTATCGTTGCGTGAGTAAACATCAGTAAACGACACGATCGCGTGCTTCGTCATTCAAATGCGCTAACGGTTACTCCATTGTTGTTCTATGTATAACGTTACACTAGTCTGACGTGCAAAACCGTTTTGCTTGCTACTGCTAAGGTTTAGTCGCATAGTCCATAAACCGAATCATGTCCTCATAAACTGCGAGTAAACAAGCGCAAATGTTGACAGGTCACTAAATACAGTACATACCACAGAGACGGACGTCCTGCTGTTGCTGTTTCTCCTGTTCAATTTATTTCAGCCTCCGAATTTGATTCTGGATCATATCTGTATTAGCTGAGATTGATAGCAAGGGTTTCTCCAGGCTTGAGGACGTCACCGCTTTGTGCGCATTTGTCATTCTTTAGCTCCGCCCACACGATACGCCTCCAGGCGCTCGTTTTTTTCCAGAAAGACTCGGTACAGCCCATATTTCTTTTATAAATATAATAAAACTAAAGACTTTTCGGAGATATGAAGGATGCAATACTACTCTATAGGTACTCAAGATTGACATGAGATTGACTGAAACTGAGTGTTTCTTTTGTGTTCTAAAAAATTACATAGGCCTAAGGGTGAGTAAATTAATGAGAGATGTTTTATTTTGGGGTGTAATATACCAAAAAGCGCTGAGATACAATTGTGATGGTTCATATTGTGTTACACTGCCATCTAGTCGTTCATTCCCATTGTCAGTCCAATTATGACCCAGTTTGTTAATCTCTCTCTCAAAACTGGTCACGTCCCTCTTGCCCGTAAAACTGCTGTCATCCGTCCTATACTTAAGAAACCAACCCTAGACCCGGAGGTCCTTGCTAATTATAGGCCGATCTCCAACCTCACCTTCCTGTCAAAGGATCTAGAGAAGAAAGCTGCCTCTCATCTCCATAACCATCTAAAAAATAACAACTTATTTGAGATATTTCAATCAGGCTTTCGCTTGGTCCACAGCACCGAAACAGCTCTGCTTAGGGTGACCAATGACCTTCTAATGACAGCTGATTCAGGATCACCATCACTGCTCATTCTGCTCGACCTATCAGCGGCATTTGACACCGTGGACTATACCATCTTCCTGGACCTCCTCCATAATACAGTTGGACTATCTTGAGCAGCATTGCTGTGGTTTCAGTCCTACCATTCTGACAGGAGTCCAGGCTGCTCCCTGTTACATGTGGTGTTACGCAAGGGTCAGTTCTCGGCCCAATCTTATTCATCCTCTACATGCTTCCTCTCGGTCCTGTCATCAGCAAACATGGACTATCTTTTCATTTTTATGCTGATGACACGCAACTTTATATCAAAACTGCCCCGAGCCCCTCCACAGCTCTGTCACGACTCACCACGTCTTGAGGAGATTAAGGCATGGATGGGAACTAACTTCCTCCAGCTGAACTCCAGTAAAACTGAGGCACTACTGGTTGGCACCCCTCATCAGATCCACTCCTCTCCATTATCCCAGCTCATCTTTGACGGCCAGGTCATCACTTTCTCCTCCTCAGTCACAAATCTAGGGGTTCGGTTTGACCCACAGCTGACCTTCAATGACCACATTAAGCACATTTGTAAAAACTTCCTTCCATCACCTTCGAAACATCTTCAAACTCCGTCCCCTTTTAACCTTTCCAGATGCAGCGAAACTTGTCCATGCCTTTGTCTCCACCAGGCTGGACTACTGCGACGGACTCTTCAGTGGGATTTCTGGCAGAAATATCCAGATGCTTCAGTACATCCAGAACAGCACTGCCAGAGTTCTTATGAGAGTCCGTAAATATGATCACATAACTCCCATCCTACACTCATTGCCCTGGCTTCCAGTTTCATCCCGGATCGACTACAAAATCCTCCTGCTCACACTTAAATGCATCACCGGACATGCACCTCCATATCTACAGGAACTCCTCAGTCTGAAATCCTCCACCCTCAGATCTTCAGGCCACTTGCTTCTTCAAGTCCCCATCACCAGGCTTCGTACCATGGGAGATCGAGCTTTCTGCTCGGGTGCACCGCTGCTTTGGAGCCACCTTCCCAGTGAGCTGAGAACAGTACTACAGAGCCATAAAGTGCAGAGCCATACTACAGATTTATAAAGTATATAAATGTTTATTTATTTTTTAGAAAATGGCCGATGGTTTTCAAGATAAGACCCTATTCCTCGCCTGTGATCGTGCAGAGCCTCTGAATTGATTGGATTTGGACCTTCAACCCGTTGGTTGCCATTGAAAATGTTTTTCTAACTATAAACTATTACTATAAACTATATATTACTAACATTAAATACTACAGTTATTCACAAAATATTGGCATATTAAATAAATAAATAAATGATAAATAATTTATGATAGATTGTGAAGCTATTGGTGTTATTACCTTTTAATGTGGGAGAGGTAATACATTTTAACTTACATTTTTGTTTAATCCTCCCCCCCCCCCATAATAATTAGTTTGACATCAAACAATAATTAACCCGCTACAGTGTTGAAGTCTCCTGATGTTTTTTTTTCTTTACACTATAACATAATTTTGATTCTGCAATTTGATACAAAAATGATTCACACAGGCATCAGACAAATTATTATGACACACTGTCTACACCATCATGCAGATGATGATTTATTTTTGCAAGTGGCCCATTACATCAATTTACTTCATGATCACAGTTCTGCTTTTGATGGTCTGACATCAGAGAAAAGCAGAAATTGAAGAGTGAGCAACGGCCTATGGCCATATGGCTTTCACTTTCAGTGACGTAATCATACACACATATAGCTATTATTATGTAAAGCCGAAATTACCGGTTCTGCCATGCTGAAGATTGCAGTTTGCATTACTAAAATGCAGAGCAACCTGCCTGCACTTGAATGTCTTGGGCAACAGACACGCTCACAGAATGCACAGAGAAATGTTTGCACAGTGTGTATGGGCCAGATAAATGTTTCTGAATGGGTCAAGATTTATGAATCTGGAACGACTAGTTTGAAGCTTGACCAGCGCGTCGGTCTCATCAATCACATCTATTGATTGTGTCTCTTCTCTTGCAAAAAAAAATGTGGATAGTGTTTTTTCATGGCTGCTGTGGCTGATGTGATTTACCTTAGTTTTGCCTTTTCAGTCGTATGACAACCTAAAATAAAATGTAATTATTTTCCTTCACTTGTTCTAAACCATCTTAAAGGGTTAGTTCACCCAAAATGAAAATCATTTCACTCACCCTCATGTCGTTGGACACCCGTAACACCTTTGTTTATCTTCGGAACACAAATGAAGATATTTTTGTTGAAAGCGGATGGCTGAGAAAGGCTTCAGATAGGCCTCCATTGGCATTCAGTACATTCCCACTCAGAAGACCAATAAAAGGCACTAAAAACGTTGTTACAAAAGTCCATCTCACTACAGTGGCTGTACAATAATTTTACGAAGCGGCGAGAATAGTTTTTATACGGAAGAAAAAATCTAAATAATGACTTTATCCGCCAAGTTATTGTCTTCCTTTAGCTCTCTGACGTGAACTCACACGTAGCCACATCCGCAAGCCTACTATATTATTTAAACCCACAACATTGCACATTCGTACTATTGATACACATTACCATGTGATTGTGTTGGTATACGTAGATGTTACATTTGACCCTGCACGTCAACGCATCCGCATTTAGGAAAATCCAACATTTCAGATGCTCTTGTCTCTTACAGTAAAAATCAATGCTTCAAGATGCCACATTAAAGGTTCAAAAAATCTCAGATATTTAAATTACTGAAGCTTTCAAACTATTGGTCACTTTTTAATGTCATGTTAGCCAACATCATTGTCTTGTTGAATTGTGTTAGTTTGGCAAAAGCATCTGCTGAAGTCTATTATATTAATTTAGGCTATGCATTTATGATTTAACTAAGTTGCAGACGCACAGTCGAGTGCTGACGGATCAGCTTTGACTGTTCCAACATGGTGGATGACTTGCACATCATGGAAACAGCTGCTAATTGGGACTTATACACTGCCTGGCCAAAAAAAAGGTTGCTTTTTGCATTTGAATAGGCAAATGTTCAAGAGTCATAACATTATTTCTATCAAGAGGTGCATCGATTTCTGGTCAAGATCTTGTATTGATAATGCAAGAGTCAAGCACTCTGTCTACTCCAGCACATCCCAAAGACTTTCAATCTTCTAATTCATGTGTGAATATGATTCTCCATGCTCCCTCCCAACCATTCTTTCACAGTTTAATCCTAATCAATCTTGACATTGTCATCCTGAAATATGGCCATGATGTGTCCTACATGGTTGTTTAAGGAATGAAAAGCTACACACTCCATCAGTTAAGGTTAAGGAGAACTGGGTAAGGAGAACTGTTGCCACATGTTTAACATGTTAGAAACATAGGCTAATTACTGCAATAATGATGCAATCATATAGACTCGTATACACATTTGCCTCTTTGAATCCAAAAAGCAAGGTATTTTTTTTTTTTTTGTCAGGCAACTATGCTTGGCACTGATGTATGAATATTTACTACACATAAGAAGCACTAGGTGGCAGTAACACATTACTTAATGTGTCATCCACCTGAATGTCAGGTCTCAATAAAATACAAACAAACTGTAACAACAGAGGGTATGCATTGACGTCACTTTCACACCGGAACACGCCTCCTCAGCCAGGCCCAGACTGAGTGGCAAAAGAACTGCTGCATGACTGTTGTTAATGTAGGGGAAAAAGCGGGTAAAACAAACAATTATCCGTTTAAACTAAAAGTTGGACTTATATAGTTCGGCTGGCATCCAGGCTAGTGTTCCTTACAACTTACCAAAGATCCAGTGTCCCATGGATGTTGACATGCAGCCAGGAAACGATCCAGTTATCCAGAATATAAAATGGTATGGCCTGCATATTTATTTGTTGAGTTCTCTATGTTTTTTACCCCAAAATTCAACACATTGACCAGGGCTGGCTGGGGCCAGGGTGGGCCTGAGCATCCATCGATTTTAAACCATTCATTAGTGATAAGAATACAGAACAAACAGCAGAGCCGCTGTGCCTCCTATAGCAACAGTGTTTTATTCCTCAAAGGATCAAAAAATCACATGAAAAAATCAATAAAAAAATCAGTTTCTTTTCTCATTTTTCTTTATTTCTTTTTAAGTAAAAAATCAAATAAGAATGTTAAGCCCGTTAGGCTATCCCTTCATAAATATAGTCATTTTTTAAGTTAAATAAATTATTATTTTGAAGGAATCTTTCTATATATATATATATATATATATATATATATATATATATATATATATATATATATATATATATATATATATATATATATATATATATATATATATATATATATATATATACATATATATATATATATATATATATATATATATATATATATATATATATATATATATACATATACATTTAAATCTAATATCCAATAACAAGATGCAAGAGGGAGCTTTAGCCTTCATACCAGGGGGGATAATTTCATTTATTGTGATAAATCTTTTTTATTTAATTTTTAACTATGCGTCTTTAAGTGTAATGTTCATGTAAGCTTCAATGGGACTACAGACCTCTAAAAAACAGCAATTTGAGAGAATCAGTCAGTAATACAACAGCTTTATTTACAATAATTAATAATTTTCACATGTACAAAGTATATTAAAGTCTGCATGTAATAATTTAACAGTTCTGATTACCACTGAATATAAACATAATTTAAAAGTTCATAAATAAAACAACCAATAAACAGTGCACAATTATCTTGCTGAACATGAACAGTTCATTTATTTACAATCACATCTAGTTTCCTCTGCTTCTTTCCTAACCACCAAGCAGCCAAGAAGGTGCAATATATGTAACATTACCTGAATGTGCTCAGGATAATAGCAATAATAAATGATGTATGTTGTGTAATATCTGGCTTTATGGCTTTAAATGATACATAGCCTTGTTAATTATTCCAATGGGCTGGTTAATAGATGTTGCCAAACAAACCTGTAGCTGCCCACTTCACATACGCAATGCAATGTTCAAAAGGAGAAAAGCCCTTTCACCATAAGGGAGGCTTTCCGAAGCCGCTCCAACATTGCGTGTCAGTGGTGATTCTACAGTTCCACCTCTCAAGGACGAATCATGCGGTTTGTCACGGTGTCAGCATGCAGGCGGCCATCTTGCACGCCACAGCAGAAATGAGAGCCGCGCCCCGACCACTCCCTTCTTCTGATTGGATGAAGGTAATTTTGCAGTGAGGAGTCATTTCCCACACAAGCTTATGGAACCTCTCCTTGAAACTGAATGGAAGAATTGGAAGGTCAAAGCAGGAAACACATTTAATTGTGTTTATATCACATTTATTTATATCCCTTACTCATCTGTCAAACTGTTTCCTCTTAATTTCCTCCCTCATTCATCTTTGTTTGCCTTGCCTCTCTCCCCTCCTGTACTCACCAAGGATGTAGTTTGTAGACAGAGCCATCGACTCCCACAGTGATCTTCAGTTCCTCTTGACAACGCCGTTCCCTCATTAGGTTGATGACGCCAGCGAGCCCGGCCCCGCACATGTGTGCGGCTCGGGTAGACACACTCTCACAGGCCAGGCGCACAATGTCACAGTCCAGCTCGGACGGCAAGATTCCCAGTGAACTTAGGATGTTATAGATCTGCTTTCTGTCCCCTGTGTCACTGAAATGAAAATTAAAAAAATCGCATTTGTATTAAAGTACAAACATACGTTTTTATATAAATCTGATTCTCTTAACCTTGCACAGATAGTTAACCCTTAAGCGTATACCTTGGGTCTTTAGTGACCCGGGATGTCATTCACTACCCTCTTTTCTCTTTATGTTTTTAATAAAAAGGTCCCCACTAGCCCTCAGTCAATTCGTTATAAACAATACAAAATATTGAGATAATAAAAGAGAGCCTTTTTTCCTATTTCTTTTTTGTAAAAATGGTAAAGGGTTGCTAACAACCCGAGGTCTTTTAACAGTGTAAGTATTTTTTTCTGCTGCCTGGGCATGAGGGCAATAATTCATTCTTTGTTGTCTGAATAAGTGCAGTTCACCTTTATTCCACAAGGTGGCAATGCCTGATACACAATGATGAAGTGACGTTTCACTCATAGTTACCGCAGACAGAAAACAAAAGAATAGGTAGCATCATCAGCAAAACTTGAAATGGCTCTGCGATTTACTGCAGAGCAAATATTAGTGTCACTAATATCGATCAAAATATCGATTTTGAAGATGTTAAAAATGATAGTTTTGTGAATATGTTTGAGATTGCGAATATGAGGCAGATGCTGAATGTACTGGGAAATGAGCTCTGACGAGGACAGTGATGATGATATGAAACATCTGCTCAAACTGAACCCTTCCAAGCTCCAAAAGGTAACACAATATGTTTTTTTTTAATTATTATTCTGTAATTGTTACTCTAATATCAGGAGAGTTTTATATTTTCGTGACAGGTAGAGATCCATCAGTGTTAGATATAGGTCCCTAAATACCCGAATATGGTGAAACAACCATGCATTTAAGGGTTAATAGGATCTTTTCATTGCCTTTCGCATCTCCCATGGGAAACTTTTACATATATAATATACTTTAAAAGAGTATACTTAAGTGTATAATCAAGTGTTAGTCAACACATCAAATAAGTGTACTTCATATTACAAAGAGCACTTTCAAGTGTAGCCTGAAGTGTGTAGTTTCAAGTGCACTTAAGCGGCCTTTAATTTCAGTAATATATTATCCGCAAGTAGTTTTTTTTTAATTCCTTTTAAGACTACAAGTGCACAATACAGTTAAGTGTTCTTCTTCAAAAGGGCTGTTAGAGATTCTGAAAACTGCAAAGAAATCCTCATTTTGATATTTTTTCAGCAAACAAAACTTAACATCTTAAGTTAATTTGCTTCTTAAGTAAACGTATCTTGATTGACTGTAAAAAAAGTTGATGCCTTATTTTTTTAAGTAGCTTACAATCAACTTACATGTAGATGTAATTAATTTAACTTATTTTGATGAGTTGTGGTGAGTTGTGGTCATATGTTGTGGTGACTTGATCATATCATTTATTTATTTTTAAAGAATGTACTAATATACAAATCCCTATTTTTATATTCAGCAATTCAGTCCTACCTCTCAATCTGGGAGACAAAGCGAGTTTCAAACGCTCCACGTGTTTTCAGCAGGTCTGAGGCTTCGCCGTTAAACAGCAGATCTTCATTCACTAGTTTTAGCAGCACAAGACGCACAAGCTCCCCCATATACTTCCCACCAATCAGCTTTTCATACCTAAAGTCATAAGAGAAGAAAGAATATGTGCGTATTAGATCAAAGTCTTTCTTGGCTAAAACATTGACAACTGTCATCAATATCAAGTGGCTCAATTTAAGCCGCTAAAAGAAAAATTTGAATGATAGTAGAAGCTTGAGGATAATCATGAAATACAAATGCCTTAAAGTGACATGGACAGAGGAGCGGCCCATTGAGCTCTTCTGTATCTTCTAGCATACATTGTAAATACCCATTAAGCGAGCAGCTTCACTAATGATCTCCTTTCCTGGCCATTAATCCAGCCGTGTGTATTCCAGCACTGACGTGGCTACCGTCAGTATCTCCACATGTACAGAAAAACAACCCTTGTCACCTGGAGACCACATAAGAGCTCCAGGCTGCTGATCTAACTAAGCTCTTCTTGAAATTAGAAGCATGTGAGGACATCTGCATTTCACATTCGGCCACTGCTCAGACTCCTGCTCAGAAAGTGTCTCTACTTACAATATGAGGAAATTCTGCATGTATGACTATAACAAAGAGCTGTTTGCTATATACGTAAAATCGTAACATAGACGGATGTCTTGTCTACAAAATATCAGGCATTAAATATTTCTTTCATAGCTGAGGCAGACATGTTCCTGCAATTGTTTTTGGTCAAAATTGAATCAGAGATATCAAACAAAGATGCATAGCTCTATATTTTTGTGAATACTAATTTAAAGTTTGAAACTTTTAATGTTAATGTAAGAATGAAGATCACTAAAAATGCTTATATTATCATGTTTAAAAGAACATCTTGTGCTTCAATGGAAGCCATTAATATTAATAATAATAAAATTAATATTAAGTGCAGAAATATTTAAGAAATTTGAATCCAGTATCAACGTGTTCTCACTGGCTTCTATATTACATTTTAATAATGTAGTTTAATTTTTAATGGCATATCATTTTTTATAAGTCATGTTCAGAATATGTTTAGTGCAGAGAAAGAAAAAAATATATATTCCTTATTCATTTTATCTCATAATCTTTCTTTGGTTTTGATCTTTTATTTGTTTTTCATTTTAAAAATGTAACTTTGTTTATTTTCAGATTTAAATATGAATTTGAACTTCAGATTATCGTCATGTTCCCAGTGACATCTATTTTATATTTTTATAATTTAGTAATATTTATGACATTATATCCTTATATCATGTTCTAAAGAGCATTGTCAATTGAAGTGATAAATAGTAAAGACATATTTAAGAAATATCTAAGAGATTTGAATCTGAGAAATATATATCATCATGTGCTTCATTGGAAGCAATAAATAGTGCATCAATAATACATACATATTTCTTATTAATTTTATCTCATAACCTCCCTTTGTTTTTAATTTATAAAAATACTTTGTTTATTTATTATTGAATTAGAATGTCACAATCATTGTGGTCTCAGTGGTTTCTATTTTATTTATTTTTTAATTTAGTAAAAGTTATGACATTATATCATCATATCATGTTCTAAAGAGCATCTTCAATGCAAGCAATAAATAGAACAGAAATATTTTTTATTGATTTTACCTCATAACACAATTTTTTTTATTAATCTTTTTTGTTAAATCTACACTATGTAACTTTGCCGCCTGCTAGAGGGCGCCTATTCAAAACAAAGGCGTAGTTTTATGATGCGACGTTTGAGCTCAGAATCTTGGGACATGTGGTCTTCACCTCACAGCAGTGGGAAAGAATCGGGATAGGACTCAGTCAGAAATCATGTTCATGGATGTGATTATTAATGTTATACTGTAGTATGAAGCAGAGCAGGGCCGAGTGTTGTGGAGCTGAGCAAGGCCACTGGAGCGATTGTTACGCAAACACACGGCTCGCGAGCCACAGGACTTTTCTTATGACAGATACGGCTCATGAGTTTGAGGTAATGCAGTTCTGTTTATCATATTAGATACATTTAAGTGTATTTAAAATGATGTTATGACGTTTCTCTATGCGTTCTCTCAGCGGCTGCTGTGACACTTGTTGCACTGCTAAGAGTAAAGCGTTTCTGTAGAATAAAACCGGAAACCGAGGGTAACGCAGATTTGACGTAACTGACAGGAGACTCCCTCAGACGTCCCAGCTCCTTGGTTAAAATAGCTATTTTCTTAAAATTTCTAAATAGTTGGAAACATTTGAGATATTGTAAAAACTCAACTGAACAAAATATATAACACTAACCTAGTGGTTTTTGGATATTTTACCACACAAATCCTACAAAGTGCACCTTTATTTTGCCAATTTAAATATGCCCACAGTTTTTCAAGACCACTCACAGCTGATGTCCAGGGTTTAGTGACGTCTCATCAACAACACGGTCATATTCCAGGCGGAAGTCCTCCAGTTCACCGTTGTCCCCGAACGCTCCCCACTCCGTGTTCACACACATCCTCCCCTCCTCTCCTTCAACCAGCTCCACCTTACGCATCTCCTCCATATAACACGCGTTACAGCCTGTGCCTGAGAAACAACAAAAACATTCAACTAAAAGCTTCAGGGATATTGTTTTACAGCCATGCTGTTTTTTTCCCAGAATGGTTGTTAAAATATCCCATCTTCCTGTTATAAAGTTCATGTCCGAGCTCTAATTATATTTACATGGGTCTAAGTGTGTGAGGTCACTCTCTTACCGACTATCATGCCAACTTCACAGCTGCGGTCTTCGTAGTAGCAGGAGATCATGGTGGCTACTGTGTCATTCACCATGGCAACCACATCCATTTCAAAGTCCTAAAAAAAAATAGTCGATCACTTTTATAGGACAGCTGATTAAGCCTTGTATTATAACCTTTTAAGATGTTTAATGCCCTTTTAGCTTGAGAGCAGCTTTCCATTACCAGTTAGACAAGATCCCAGAACAGAATTTGAGGTGGAAATATTTAGTTTGAAAGGTAACTCATGCATACTAACCCCTCTCCTTTTAATGGCATCTCTCAGCAGACCCACAACGTTATTGCCCTCAGCGCCAGAGGCCTTGAAGCCTTTAGTCCAGTTAAGCAGAATGCCCTATTACAATTTAAACATAAAAAATGTCTGTTACATGACGTTAAAAAAACAACTCATGTCATCTCATAATGCATTATGAAGAATGACCAACACCTGCCACAGCATCAATGTAACTATTAAACTTTAAAGTCACCATGAAAGCGAAAAATAATAATTCATGTGGCCTTATAAACTTTAATTTAAATAACTCTCCCTCCCTCTTCTATCTCTTCTCCGATGACATGTTTACTGTCGTGGGGGCGGGGCAAACCAAAATAATTGAATCAATTCCAGATGGACAAGTCCCAAATATGGACGTAGTGTCTGTGACGTCAACCATAGGATTCCGATAAGCCGTTCTGATGCATAAAGTAGGAGCGAGATGGCCATTGCGATCTTGCGAGCGAGTCATTGCGTGTCACACCCGGATAACAGAAAATAGGCAAAAAGGCGAGATGTGGGCGAAGTTTAGGTGATGCAATGTCTATAGATTGCGGATAAATGGCTATCCACCTGTCACTCAAAGTAACCACTCCCTTAATTGTGCAGAACTTAAATGCTTTATATAATGTAAACGATTGAGTTATAAAAAAAAAAAAAAAAAATCAATCCCCTTACAGTCGTCATGAAGGGCAAAATTAGCCGTATAGACCAAAACCACAATTTTTACCAGGCTGTAAACATGGTTTTTTCTGCTGTAAAGTTAGGAATTTTGACATGGGGCTAAATGAGATCCTGTCCCTAGTGGCCAGTCGAGGAATTGCAGTTTACATTACTTCCTCATTTGCTTCAAGAGAGATCGCAGGAGGTTGCCGCATGGTCCCGCCCTACATTTGTTCTTGTTCGAGAAGCCATTTCACTCATATATACATTACAATAGAAAAAAATCACTATTGCGACTTCCATTTCATACTGACTTTAAGTCGCTCACGTTTACAAAAATGGAGAAACTAACCTTGTCCAAATCCTCATGACGGACTGGAAAAGAGAAGGTGAATCCCAGTGGAAGCTTCTTATGTTTCAGATTATGTTTGTCCAGGAAGTCAGATATGCACCCGGCAACGTAGTCAAACAACTATATGAAGAGACTTAAATGTCAGAACACTTGTATATATTGCATGTAGGCAACAGAGTGTTTGACCTTTTTAATATCTCACCATTTCAGCTGTGCCTGTCATTGCATCTTCAGGGATGGAGTACATGTGATGCTTCGTCTCCACCTTCCAGCCTCGCTCTTCATCCTCACCCACTTTCACCAGCATCACTCGAAAGTTTGTCCCGCCAAGATCCAGTGCCAGGAAATCTCCCACTTCTGAGATGAGTCACATGAATCAACATCACCAACATAATGAGTCATACGAATCAACATCAGGTTCCAGGAAAAGAAAAATGTAGACATTTTTTCAATGTTCACCCTCAAGTTAGGATATTTCCTGAACACAAAAGAAGATATTTTTGAAGTATATGGGTAACCAAACCCCTATTCTTTAACCCTTAAATGCATACCTCGGGTCTTTAGTGACCCGGGACATCATTCCCTACCCTCCTCCTTATTATTATTTTTAGTTAGACATCCACCTTCTTAGTACTTCTCAATAAATTCATTATTATAATAAATTATAAAAGAATGCTTGTTTTCCGATTAATTGTATTCATTTATAGGGTCGCTAGTGACCCGAGGTGTGTAACAGTGTAAGTATATTTTTTCTGCACAACAAAAATTGAATCTTTGGTGATTGAATAAGTGCAGTTCACCTTTATTCCACTAGGTAGAAATGTCAGATACACAATGATGAAGTGACGTTTCACTCATAGTTACAGCAGGCAGAAAACAACAGTAGGAAGCATCATCAGTAAAACTTGAAATGGCTCAGCGATTTACTGCTGAGCAAATATTAGTCACTGTCACTTGACGGTGGATCTGATGAAGAAGCTAAGGCGATCAAAATATTGATTTTGAAGATGTTGAAAATGATAGTTTTGAGAATATGTCTGAGATGGAGAATATGAAGCAGATGCTGAATGTACTGGGAAATGAGCTCTGACGAGGACAGTGATGATGTGGTATAAAACATCTGCTCAAACTGGACCCTTCCTAGCTCCAAAAGGTGACACAATATGTTTCATTTTATTCTTCTGTAAATGTTTCTCTAATATCAGGGGAGTTATCGCGACTTTAGATATAGATTCGGGTTGCTAAAGACCTAAATATGTTTGTGTAATTAAAGGTTTAAAGATCTTCTTTTGTGTTCAGCAGAAGAAAGAAATCCATACAGATTTGGAACAACTTGAAAGTGAGAACATTTTGTCATCATTTACTCATGTCGCAATCTGTGTGACTAAATATGTGAAAAGAAAGTCATAAAGATTTGGAAATGAGGGCGAGTAAATGATGACAGAATTATTAGATGAAAAACTGTCCCCTTAAAGCTGAATATGTGCTCGATAAAAGCATTAGATGTCTGGTGCAACATAAAAATAATCCTAAACAGAACTTTTTTTATTTAAATTTTATTGATTAAAAATAAAATTAAACATTAAATCATAAAATGCAACATATAAATTTTGATACTTGACCACAGCACCGGAAAAAAAAGAGTCAACAGTTGTTATTTTTTTGACTATTTTGTTTTTTCTCAGCATGAGAACTCTTACCAGAGCCTTCAGGTGTGGAGCGGACATAAGTGGGCAGCATTTTGATGCTGGACTCATCGTGCGTTTCCACACGCAGTCCCCTCTCCATCTCTCTCCGCATTCTCCTCATCACTTCCTCTAGCTCTTCTTTACTCAGAAGAAATTCAGACAGAATTTGGTCCACCTGTAGAATATGTCAGAGAGATTCAAATAAGTGAATAGTTTTAAACTAGTAACATATGATTAAGAATGTGTTTATAACAATCACAGTAGCGCCAATGAACCAAAATTAGCAGGTATAATGATTAATTCCCATTTTAAGGGCACCCTTAATGTTAGTCTATATAGATATAACTGGTTTCATTGCTTTGTCTCTTACCATGAGGATTTTCTCCAGTACTGACTCAAAGTCACTCGGTATCCTCTGCCTACGAGCTGTGAGACACGGCATCTTTGCAAGATTTTCCAAACAAGTGTAGGATGAGCGTTGGTTTGCTAAAGTTTGAATGTGTGTGAGGTGCATGGAGATGCTCAGCTGTTTTTATGCTCCGGTGAAGGAGGTGGAGAGGTGTGGTCAAAGAAATCATTGCCCTCTGTGTGTACACACACAGACACACACACTCCTGATCAAACACACACATAAATACACATTTAATCTCACCCATCACCTAGGGAAACCTAGCTGTCAAGGCCACTCAGTGGTATCACGTGCTTCACAGTGAACGTGACCTGACCTTTGCCTCAAAGAGAAATTCAAATTGTGATTGACATGCAAGGTCTAAAATGTAAATCAGTATATAATTAAATAAAAATTAACATATTTTTTTCTTTTCTTTTTCTTTTTTACAAACAAGAGCCACATTCTAAGGTGTGTGTGTGGGGGGGTATTCTTTGTATCGGTGCTATAACAGACGTTTCTCCTCGCTGCAATTTGTTTTTGCTTATATTATTTGACTTGTCGTATTATTGATTTGTCATGGTGTGCTTTCAGGATTGTTTTAATGGGATTAAGGTTAAATTCAAAAATAGCTACTGAACTTAAACCCTTGCTAAATATAGTTTGCACAGAGCAAACATTTAGCCTGAAATAGGTCTGCTTGGAATGTCATTTGAGGTGAAGTCCAAAAATCTAAAAGTGTATTGCACTTTTAAGAGTTGAAAAAAAAGAAAAAAGTTAAATGCATTTTAAACTTGATGGAAGTTTAAGAAAGCCAAGCGAAAGATTATGACTTTTAAATGCACAATGACAGAAATAACTGAGGCTTCAATATCAAGTATTTTTTAAATAGAATTTATAGAATTGCAGTTTAGGAAATGTGGCTACCCTTACGAAAGAGAAACTTCAAGTTTATTTTATGCTAAATAAAGTTCAAGTAGGCCTATATTTTTAAGTATACTTTATGTAGTAAGAATACTAATATCAATGTAGTAGTGAACTTGAAAATTTAGTATTTCAATACTGCTTAGGTCTAAATTTGTCCACTTTACAGTACATAAATAGTATACGTTTAAAGGGGCAGTGTGTAATATTTTTGAGGCTCTATTGACAGAAATGCAATATAATACATGTTTTCAGTGGAGTATAAAGACCTTACATAATTAACTTTTATGCATTTATTATCTTAGAATAGGTCATGTCTTTCTCCATACACTGTGGGTCCCCTTACAGTGACGTCTGCATTTTGAGCTGTCATGTTTCTACAGTAGCCCTAAATAGAGCTAGGAATCTATTCCAAAAAGAATCGATTCCAAGGCGTCGACTCCTCTTTAAGAGCTCTTTTCAGTTCTACAGAGTTTAGCATTCATTTGTCTTTCGCTCACTGATTGGAAGTCAATTTAGAACAGTAAGAACCAGGAATTGGAATTGGAATCAGAATCGATTACAAAAATGTCAGAATTGAACAGCCCTGGCCCTAAACGGACAAACTGCTCTAGAGAGCACTAGCTACTCTGTGCTGTCTCAGACGATGACATCTTTGTCCTGTGTTGGCCACCATAGCTTCTGTATGTGCTTAGAAAGGGAGGGGTGAGAGCAGTTTTGCCATGTCCACAGTTTTCCCGCAGAATTGGGCTACTTTAACACTGTTGCCACGGGCTGTTTTTAATGTCCGCGGGTGGAAGTGACCCCAATTATGTCATATTTATCCCCGGAAATGCTAATTGTAGCAGGGAAACCTGCCAAAACCGTATATTCTACCCCTCAGAATGCATTTTTTTAACAGGGACCCCCCCGTTTGGGCTTGTTTCGGGCTTGTTTTGAGTTGCAATTGGGTGGGTTTTGTTGTGAAAACCTGGCAACCCTGAGTGAGAGCTGGATCACAGCCGCTAAAATGTATACAGTGCACCTTTACGTGTATAAGTGTAACACAAAGGCTATGTTCCACTTTAAATTTGTATGCCCTTCACTCTCTAACTTCCCTCCGTCTCATTCTGATTCTGGATATTCTCTTTACTCTTTCAGAAGATGCATAATAGCGCGTAATAGTATATTTCTGAGGAGTACATAAAAGTAGACTGAAAGTATTCTTATTTTTAATTTAAAATAAGTGTAATAGCACCTATAAAAGTACTAATAGCACAAACTGCTTTTTTGTAAAGGTTTGCAGCCCTGATCTTGTGCTGAATGCTTGTAACATGAGGGTGTTGGTGGCCTGCATTTCTTGTTCCCAGGGTTGACTAGGCCCTAGAAAAAGAAAGGCCCTAGAAAATCATAATGCTCCAATTGCATTATATAGAAAGTAATTCTAAGTTCCAACTTTATTGCAACAGTTTGTGGAAAGCCTCTCTTTGTTCCAGTATATGACAAAACAAGATTCAATTTTAAAGACACGTGCCTTTGGCTTTTTAGTGTATGTATGATAATGTTCCCACATTTGGGTTAGTTACATAAAGTGACACACACACACACACACACACACACACACACACACACACACACACACACACACACACACACACACACACACACACACACACACACACACACACACACACACACACACACCAAGTTATGGTCACAATATACTAACATTGCGAAAGGTGCTTATCAGTGCAAATAGAACTTTATTTTTGGACACATTTATCATCTATTCTTGGACTCAAATGCTTTAAATAGAGTATTAATTATTCTAGTAGAAATTCCCCACACAATAATCTTTATCATAATATTCATATGCATTTACATCTAAACATAAAATTACATTGTATGGAGATGCATAACTGATGCATTAAATCATCACAAATGTACATTGCAAGTCTAGACTACATTACTATAAGCAATCCTGTCCTGAGTCTGAGGTAATATATATATTTTTTTTCAGCCTCTGGCTTCTGTATGTTGTCATGGCTTATTCCAGAAAAAAATGTAGAGGTATGTTACATTTTAATCATTTTATGAGAGCGCGTGATAACTGTAGTTAAAGTTAATCATTTATTAATTTTTGTATTTTTTTATCTGCATTCCATTTTTCCATTTTATAATATAATAGTGCATTGAATGCACTGTAAAACACAATGGGTTAAAGTAACTCAAACCATTTGAGGAAACATTGCTTTAAACCATTTAAGTTTAAACACTAATATTTCTGTGAACTTAATCCATTTGAGTCCACATAATATTATATTTTAAAATGAAAATCCACTTAAATACTTTGTGGCTGAAACTAAGGAGCGGTTTACATGGCACCATTTTCAACTAAAATTTTTGGGAGTCAGAAAACCGAAACTTACTACTGAAAATGTGTATCAAAGTGCAGGTTTTCTCTACGTAAACTACAAAAGCGCAGATTTCTTAAAACAGTGACATTATGCGCATGTAGTGTTTTTGTTTTTTACAACGTGGCATCTCCAAATACTTACCTGGCTGTAGAATACAGCGTTTTTAATCATTTTCGAAGATCCGTATGAATGGCGATCATTTTGTATGTAAAACACTTCTCAGTTTTTTGTACATTGTTGAGACGTTTAATGTACCCTTAAATCCCTTACAATCAGAATCTTTAAATTAAAGGCACAACATTTATGATTTTTGGATTAAAAATATTCAAAAACCACTAGAACAATGTTTTATATTTTGTTGACATTTGTACTTATACATTATCCCAAATGTTTAAATCCAGAGAACTCTATTTTAACCAGTGTAAGGACCTGTGTCATTGCATCATGCCAATGACGTCCTATCTGTGTTACCCTTGATTTCCGGTTTAGAAACCATGAAAACACCAAAGACATTTAATATATGATGTGTTTTATTAGACAGGTGAGCAACTGTTTGGATACCTTTATTGACAGAAACCTTTGTTATATAGCTCAACACAGTTTATTGTTTAAATTAACTGACAGGGGAGCTTAAGCTCATTAAATATGCAAATCTTATCCAATCCTAGACGTGGGCGTTTACTTCCAAGTCTCCAATGCGGCACACCCACCAAAACCCAGCGTTCAAGAGAGAGCCTCAAAACCAGTGTAGAAAATAGCCTATTACTTATTAGTCATGATGTTTTTGAATGTAAAAACCATACGAACATCATAAGTTGACCTCAGACAACAGTATAAAAAAATTCAAAAGCCACGTCATGACACCTTTAATATCGATCTAGCCTACTGCAATGTGCAACAAGTAGAGTAGCGTTATAATATAACTTTCAACACACTCAACTGTATTTTTAGTATGATTGTTTTGTCCAAAATAGTAATGCAGCAATTGTGGTGGTTTCATTAGAATTAAGTACATTTAAGTGATCAAACGTAACTGGAACAAAGTTCAAGTTCAGCGAATAAGGAGGTGGAAACTGTCAAATGTTAAACATAACTTTAATTAGCATTCGCTCCACCGGACTTGTTCCACCCTGGCAGCTCTCGCCCCTGCTTACCACAGTAACGTTAGCTCATCCATGAACATGATTTCTGCCTGTCATATCGAATTGCTTTCCATCAGCTGTAGAGGTGAAGACTAGCCTGACAAGCCAGACCCACATCAAGATGTTTGGTCTGGAAACTCACCATTGACAGGGCTCAATCCGAGGGGCGGGATAAACGGTTGTCTTTCAAACTCCCTCTGCACACAATTGGATAGCGCTACAACCAACCAGAGCAACTTGAAGCGGAGCTAGTTGATAGATTAAACAAGGGGTCCCCAATCTTGGTCCTGGAGGGCCACTGCCTTGCAGAGTTTAGCTCCAACCCCAATCAAACACACCTGAAACCGCTAATCAATGCCTATAAAGGCATTGATTAGCATCAATTAGCTGTTTTGGGTGTGTTTGATTGGGGTTGGAGCTAAGCTCTGCAGGGCAGTGGCCCTCCAGGACCAAGATTGGGGACCCCTGGATTAAACTTTCGCTGTATCCGGTCGGCAAAACTCAGAACACATCTTCCCTTTTTAAGAATGCTAATTTGAAAGGCCGCCGTTCACCCGCTTCTGTGTTTACTAATAGCCTGCTGTCATTATGTTAAGCCCCGCCCACCGACTCTATACACGATGTGATTGTCCCGACCAGAGTTTGTTTTTTACAGCTCAGAAGTGTATTGAGAGTTGCTAGACAACACTCGCGGCAGATTAGATTTGCTGCCGCTAGTGTGCGTCTAGATTTCTAGGCTAGGTGAAGACGGCAACTCTCAAGATTCCACCTTTTGTTATTGTTTTAAATAAGCAACCTCTAGCTGCAAAACATACTGTGCCTTTAACTCCAATCTGTTAAGATCTAATTATTAATAGCAAAAGCACACCTGCATGTACTAGTTAGCAAAAAGACTAACTATGCTGAAGTTCGCATAGCCATTGCTTTTTAAATAAAGCAAAATGTAATCTTAAGGTTATTTGGCCAATTCTCAACCTAATCAATAACTCTACTCTTTACCACAATGGCAACCCCCTAAAAACAGACATATCAGAAACCCCTTTAAATTCCAACTTAACAGAACATTAAACACTTGAACATATTACCCCTATATTAATCTTGAGCAAAAACACTTAATATTAACATTTAGTGTTCGTTTACATGACAGTGGTGTACTAAAAACGGAAGCATTTTACAAACATTGTCAAAACGATCCCTGGATACGTGAAAACAACTAAAAACACTGTATTTTGCATTCCAGGCCAGTAGTTGTCGATGTCACTTTGGAAAGAAAAAGTATGTGCCTATAGATTGAACACATAATATCAATATGTTTCCACAAATTCACAGTTTTGTAGTTTACACTATCATTTTCAAAAACTTGTAATCCCGTTTTCAAAAGTTAGCATTTTAGGCCCCCAGAATGCCTTTGTCGTGTTATTGAATGGCCAAAATGCATACAAAGTTCTGTTTTTAGTTGAAAACAATGTCATATGAACGGCCTCAAAGAAGCAAAGCATGCTGGGAAACAGAAATCTGCTGTAACTCATTCCGTTTCAGTTCTACTTAATATAATCAGTTATTGAGTTCAGGTAACTTTTTTCTATTAAGTGCAATGAACTTTAAGTAATATTTGAGTGAAATTAACTTGTTTCATTTAGTTAATCTGATTTAGTTTTTACAATGATGGACTTAAGTATAACATTGTGCAATCTCTGTATTGAAGATGCAGCCAAAGTGACACAAATCACACATGGAGTTCGTCCAAGGTCATGAACCATTGGATGACAGTCAAGAGCAATCTCGCAACAAAGAAATGTGGCGTGAGGGGGAGGATCAACGAAAGGTGAGCAGATATTTGCAGGACATTGCAGCATGCTTTGATAAACATTACATTCCAGACAATGTCTTGGACAGAAACCAGGTATAATTAAGCGTAGAGAAAAACAGATAAGAAAGTACTCTTGACAACATGGTTACTTTGTATATAAATATAACATACATGTATTAATTCAGTGAATCTTTATATATTTAGAATATTGTTTACTATACATCTATTGAATTTTGGTTAAGGACATATTTGAAAGTTTTGAATATTTTTGAAAGAAATTGTGGGCATAATAATCAATATTAGTGCTGCCCACACACAAAAAAAGAAAAGAAAAGATCCAAAAGCTCACCATTTTAAGAGGATAGTTTACCTTGTTCATGGTATGAAGGTCCATGGTGTGTTTTCCTCATGGGTGCATCATTTCAAAGAGAAATGTGTGTACGGTGCAGATTTTCCTCGGTTCTTCCAGCTTAATGCAAATGGCTCAAATGAAATGGGAAAGAAAAAAATTATATGTATAGGCCTATAAATATATATACGTTAAAAGTTGATCAGCTTATCCAACACTCTTCATGGTCAGCAGTAGATATTCCAATAGTCAGTCACAACGAATGGTCCTCTGTGTGGTCCATTTTTAATCATCCAAGTGTCCCAACACCAAAATCCCAAAACCAATCGTAGCCTGAAAATGTTCAGTATTTTCATTCCAGTTTGCTAATTCCTTGTCCGGTGTTGGAGGTGTACCGTTAAAATGATGCTCAACCAGCTTACCTTTCACCACTACAGCTATCTGACCCAGTGAGTAAACTTACAGAATCATGACTGCATTATTACTTTTAACTTTTTGCGATCCTTTGAAACACTCTATTGAGGAAAAGGGGTTTCATTCATAATTTTCCCCCTCCCGACTCCCTGTATCTAAGGCAACGGAAGGACTGTTTCCTCCTGTTTTGTAGAAAAATACCCACACCTGTCTCCTACGCCAATTCAGACTGCAGGCCCTTCTTGTTGCCGTGGCAAACTCGTCACCTTGGATATTTGTGAAGACCACACACTACTGATATGGAAAATACTTTGCTTGCCCTGGGTTAAGTGCCCACAGGAAATTGTTAAATGAGGCAAAATTACTTAGGAAAACATTGGAGGAGTATGAGTGTTGTTTGGTAAAAATGAGTGACAGTCTGCATTTGCTAAACACATAATCCCCGCAGACAATTGGATATTTTATATCGTATTTTATATGGAATTAGATAGAAATGCTTGTTGCTGTTGGTGCAATACTAAATCGGCCAAAGATAATAAAAACAAAAGATATGGAATCTTTTGGTGCATCTAGATTGTTTGATGATGCAAAGCCACGTTGAGAGCTCCGTTTATAGTCAAGAACAAAAGGATTCGTAGTTCACTGCAGCAACTTCTTATCAAATCAACTTTTAAAGATAATACAGACAGTAAAAGAGAGAATCTCTCTTATACAATATACAATGCATGTACTCTGTAACAACTCTGCTGGTCCTACCCCTTTTTTTCACCCACGCAAGCACTACTAAGTACTGTTGTGTAGCTTGGGCTTCAACCATCCCTAAAAGATTCAAGCCAAACAGTAATTTAAAATGACAGTGACTGTACACTGGCTATATTGAATAATGATATTCGTGTCGTATGCTGAAAAAGCCATGTTTTTTTGTAAACTGCTCTTTTGATCAACTCCATTTTCATTTTTTTTTTTTTTTTTGCAGTTATTCAGCTGGTTGTTAATTTATCCATTTCGTCCAGAACTTTTTTATATTTTCAGGTTTTCTTTTCCACAAAACTGTTAAAGGGATAGTTCACCCAAAAATGAAACATTTTCTTCAGTAGAACACAAATTAAGATTTTTTTAACTCCAACCGTTGCAGTCTGCCAGTCATAATGCATGTGAATGAGTAACAACTCTATGAGATTTAAAAAAAAAACATGCTTAGACAACATGCACAAAAACCCTGCTGCTCATGATGACACACTGATGTCTTAAGACACGAACCGATTGGTTTCTGTGAGAAACTGAACAGTGTATTTATGTCATTTTTTTTTTTACCTCATATCCAGACAAATCTCATCTAGTGTTCCCATCCGTCATTACTTCCGTCTGGTAAGGTCAAACTGCTATGCTCATAGAAATATATTATGTAGATGTCTCATTCGGTCAATCCACACAGGCACTACTGAGGTATCTATATATATTAGGCTGGAGACACACTGCAAGCGTGGCGTTTCTGCTGCGTGTCAGCCGCGGGGCAGCTGCCTGGCGTTTTCTCTGTCTTTGCACACCAGAAGCGTGTATGACGCGGCGCTGCTGCTGCTGGGAAGCCCTATACTTCATGCTAAATATAAATATATTGCCTATTGATACAGCAAAGACAACGTTGGCAGTAGCCTAGTGACCAAACATATAGTATTGACAGCAAAATAGGCTACAGAATATTTCGTTCTGTATTGACAGGTTTAATATTTCAAAATCGATAATTATATTGGTTTTTATTATTACAAGTAGGCCTATATCTGCATTTATGTTAACCTAAAGACTTTCAAACATGAAAATGCCATTTATTAATATGTATGCGTGTCAAAATGGCATATAAACATCTTTTCCTATGCTATTTTGCCTAGAAACGCTTCCAACACGCTCGCATGTCGCGTGAAAAATAGGCGTCTCTTCTATTTGAAGCATAAACGCGTTTTCCGCGCGGCTCGGACCGCGCGTGAGCCGTGCGGCTGACGCAGGCAGTATGCAAGCGCTAACCGGTTAACATGGGAGCCGAAATAAAAACGGACACGCCACGCAGCCGAGACGCTCACGGCACGCTTGCAGTGTGTCCCCGGCCTTAGGGATGCAACAATACTGTTAGTCCACGGTTCAATACATACCTCGCTTTTAGTATTCTATTCTTATATATATATATATATATATATATATATATATATATATATATATATATATATATATACATAGGTCCTTCTAAAAAAAAATGCATATGTGATAAAAGTTTATTATTTTCAATAATGTAATGATAAAAATTAAACTTTCATAGATTTTAGATTCATTGCACACCAACTGAAATATTTCAGGTCTTTTATTGTTTTAATACTGATGATTTTGGCATACAGCTCATGAAAACCAAAAATTCCTATCTAAAAAAAAATAGCATATTTCATCCGACCAATAAAAGAAAAGTGTTTTTAATACAAAAAAATTTTTGTTCAGTTATGCTATCAATTCTTGGTCGGGAATCCTTTTGCAGAAATGACTGTTTCAATGTGCCGTGGCATGGAGGCGATCAGCCTTTGGCACTGCTGAGGTGTTATGGAGGCCCAGGATGCTTCGATTGCGGCCTTAAGCTCATCCAGAGTGTTGGGTCTTGCGTCTCTCAACTTTCTCTTCACAATATCCCACAGATTCTCTCTGGGGTTCAGGTCAGGAGAGTTGGCAGGCCAATTGAGCACAGTAATACCATGGTCAGTAAACCATTTACCAGTGGTTTTGGCACTGTGAGCAGGTGCCAGGTCGTGCTGAAAAACCAAATCTTCATCTCCATAAAGCTTTTCAGCAGATGGAAGCATGAAGGGCTCCAAAATCTCCTGATAGCGAGCTGCACTGACCCTGCCCTTGATAAAACACAGTGGACCAACACCAGCAGCTGACATGGCACCCCGGACCATCACTGACTGTGGGTATTGACACTGAACTTCAGGCATTTTGGCATTTCCTTCTCCCCAGTCTTCCTCCAGACTCTGGCACCTTGATTTCCAAATGACATGCAAAATTTGCTTTCATCCGAACAAAGTACTTTGGACCACTGAGCAACAGTCCAGTGCTGCTTCTCTGTAGCCCAAAAGTGTCTTGACCTGGGGAATGCTGCACCTGTAGCCCATTTCCTGCACACGCCTGTGCACAGTGGCTCTGGATGTTTCTACTCCAGACTCAGGGTCCGGTCACCTCTTCTCGTTGAGCAGCGTTTTTTGCCACACTTTTTCTTCCCACAGACTTCCCACTGAGTTGCCTTGATACAGCACTCTGGGAACAGCCTATTCGTTCAGAAATTTCTTTCTGTGTCTTACCCTCTCGCTTGAGGGTGTCAATGATGGCCTTCTAGACAGCAGTCAGGTCGGCAGTCTTACCCATGATTGCGGTTTTGAGTAATGAACCAGGCTGGGAGTTTTTAAAAGCCTCAGGAATCTTTTGCAGGTGTTTAGAGTGAATTAGTTGATTCAGATGATTAGGTTAATAGCTCGTTTAGAGAACCTTTTCATGACATGAGCTGTATGCCAAAATCATCAGTATTAAAACAATAAAAGACCTGAAATATTTCAGTTGGTGTGCAATGAATCTAAAATATATGAAATTTTAATTTGTATATATATATATATATATATATATATATATATATATATATATATATGATTTTGTGCCAGATTGTGCCAGGCATAAGTAATAGCGGATGGAAACACTAGATGAGATTCGGTGTGATATGAAGTTAAAAAAAAAACATAAATACACTGTTCGGTTTCTCACAGAAACCAATCGGTTCGTGTCTTAAGACATCAATGTGTCGTCACGATCAGCAGGGTTTTTGTGCATTTTGTCTAAGCATGTTTTTCTCTCATAGAGTTATTACCCATTCACATGCATTATGACTGGCAGGAATTCCTGGTGAGGAATTACAGTTCAAAATTAAAATGAAGAAACTTTAAAATATCATAATTGGGGCACTTTAACAACAAAATTCTTTTTTTAAGTCCTTTCACACCAAAAGTGAAATGAATAAGCCTCATGGTGACAGAAATGTACATTTACATCTGTACAGTAAAGGGTAAAATGTAAACGTACACAAATCTGTGCTGCAGTTGTGGATTGAAGAAGAAAAGGATTTAAAAACTAAAAAGAACAACATATGTGTTGCTGATAATCAGCCATTGACTTCCATAATAGTTTTTTTCCGCTATGATGGCCAATGGATCCGATCAACTGTCTGGTTACCAACATTTTTTAAAGTGGTCATAAATTGAGAAATCAAAGTTTTTTTTATATAAAAGGTCATGATAATATAATAATATCCTGTTCAGTATCAGTTTCAGACTTGAAAACATCCTTGTTAGTCAAAGAAAAGCTGTTATTGACATGAGGCCCAGCAAACAATCGATCTCAGAATATGCCACACCTTGACGTCATCATGTGGTGATACACCGTCTCAACATAAGATGAACAACGCCTGATTCTGTAGTCCCACTCGCCTGACATGACATAGGTCTACGTAGAGCTAAACCGGATTGAACTTCTAAGCAATAAACATGCATAAGCATCGTTCGGATTCCAATATCATGAATGCATGGATGAACTTTATTTTAATGAATATCCAGCTCACGTGGGGAAGACATTGCATGTTTGTTCCTTCATTTCACCACTGATTTGTTTGTAAACAAGAGACTGGATTTGCAGACAGGATGAGATTACATGAATGAATGAAGCAACACACTAATGTGAGTCAAAAAGTTTTTTATATGTGATAGTATTGCATTGTTACAGATCGTTTGATATAGATCTATTGATCATGTGTAACGTTACGTGTCAAACTGAACATACCTTTGCGCGCTCATTGTCAAAGGCTGGAGAATCCTTTATTTGTGATGTTGTTGGTTGATTGCGATTCGAGATCAGACTCGCATATATGGGCCAGGGTTTGTAAATGACAATTCCCGGGGCTATGTGTTTTCGATACAGACTACCAAAATGTATCACCGGCCTACCAACGGGCTATCTTAAATAAAATTCCATTCTTGATTTGCATTGTTCACCACTTGACTGGATATTTAAAAGAAAAAATACAAATTGCGAAAGTTTTGAGCATGCTGTCTGCAACGTACTTGGTGTGTGTGCGTGTGTGTGTGCGTGATGCACGGTTCACGCTTATGTACTGATCGGACGGGCCAAGTATCTCCACATGCTTTCAAAACAATACCTCACGTGTACTGACAGGGGAGCTGAAGCTCATTATAATATGAAAATCTTATCCAATCCTAGCCATGGGCATTTACTTCCAAGTCTACAGTGCAGCATGCCCATAGAAACCAAGCATGCAGGTTATAAAGGCAGTATAAGAACAGTATAAAATAATAAAGAAAGCCATTTCATGACACCTTTAAAAAAATGTGTTGTGTCAAACAAAAGAATGAAACTCATACAGGTTTTGGGCAGGACAGCTGTCAGTCAATACATGGAAAAATAGAGTAACTTGTGTTACTTATTTAAAAAAGTAACAGAATTTTTTGTTACTTTACTAGTTACTTGAAAAAGTAATCTGATTATGTAACTCAAGTTACTTCTAATGAGTTCCCCCCAACACTGACTATTGGAACTTATTTAGAGCCCAATCCTTAAACCCATATTTTGGTATAATTTCTTGGATGCCATTCCAAAAATGCAGTTCTCAAATGATGAAAAGAAGTTCATCTTTTAAAACAAATCTCTATTATTATTATTTTTTTATTCCACTGCCATATGTCTGGTGTATTTAAGGCTAAAATGTAATCTGTGTGAATTACACACACCAAGCTGTCTGAATGGTTCAGACTGAATCGCAAACCATTTTTTCAACAGGCTTGACCCATTCATAAATACAAAAAAACTCAAAATGTTGATTTATTCACCATTCAGGCATTGCTAGCTCTAATTATAACAAGAGACTTTATGAATTTTTTTTTTATAAAGAATACAGTTGACTCAACATGCACAGTGCTGTGCCACAGTTTTTATCACACAGCATCCATTATTTCAGTCACAGGTTCTGTGCGTGTCCCAGAGCTCAAGGACATTATGTTGATATGCGATCTTTATAGTTCTCTAGGTCATGGGCTGCCCTATTTTGGTCTAAAAATGCAACATTTGTGCTGTCACATAGACTCACATACCACCACTGTCTCAAAGCCCTGGCCCCACTTTATATTAGGTTGCCTCAATTACTATGTACTTATTAAAGTACAATGTACTTATTAGGGCTGCACGATTTGGTAAAAATATATAATAGCGATTATTCTGGGTAAAATTGCGAATGTGATTTAAAATGCGATTATTGTTATTATTATTTTTTACAAATGAAAAGTGTGTATATAACATTTTGTGTTTATATATTAATGTGACTAATAATAATTATTATGAATATTGTAGCGACTCAGGCGAATCAAACACACAATCGCCAGTTACATTTAACAAATATGCTTTGAAAGTTGTGCTGATGGACAGACCTTCCCCCAACACAACAGCTACCCTGGAAACCATCTGATAAGATGTTTTACGACCGGAAAGAATGTGGAGAAAGTCTTATACACAAAGAGCTTAAGACACAGAGCTTTTGCCTCAAATTATAGACAAACCATCTATAGATGAACATGCACCCCAGGACATTATATGTAAACACATAATTGTTTTGTAAAATGTTTCTTCTGTATGGTATTTTGCATCTTTTTGTCTGTGTCTTAACAAAGTACTAGTTCAGATAACCTCATATATGTCATGTCTCCTATCAAATTAATGCTCACTTCACGACTTACACTTCCATGTATATCACTTATTCAGAAAATGCAGTGTGTGTTTGTTGCATTAATTATAGTATGAAGAACTCAGAGACCCACTGAGTCCAACTTTTAAACAAAGAGCTATAAATCCTGCTGAGGAATTTCCTGCCGGGAAACCCCAACACTCTCATTGGTTAAGTCTAACCCTGGAGGGTGGGACTACGGCCAGACCATAAAAGGAGGACCTCGGATGCCCTCCTTCCCTCTTACACTCCCCACTCTCTCTTCTTGTTCTCTTACTCCGCTCTGTTCACTTCTTCAACTCTCTCCTGTGGGAGCCAACACCCACGGGGGGGGGGGGGGGGGGGGGGGGGCTGGCACTCAAGCCAGGCCACCAATGCAGGCCCTCCAAGCAGGCCTCATCTCTTCCAAAAATCTTCTCTTCTACAATCCGATCTTCAAGAACACGAAGCATCGCTAAAGCAAACAGCCGCTTCCCTCCCAACCTCGGAAAGGACCGCCGGACCGCCGGACCGCCGGACCGCCGGACACGCAGACACACATGCACACAAGCGAGAAGCCAAAACGAAACCAAAAAGAATGCAAGTATTCTATTTCTTACTGCTGTAAAGAGGGTGTGTTATTCTCCCGTTGGGATAAATTAACTCCGTGAAGGTCGTATTTGGTTGAACTGAAGGAAAGTTGTGTTTCTTACCCTCCCCCACTCTCTTTGTCTCTCTCTCTCACTCTCTTTGTCTCTCTCTCTCTCTCTTTTATCTCTCTCTAACTTCAATCTATTCATTATTCTCTTTTATGTATTCTTTCGTTAATATCTATACTTCTACTCTCTTGTTGCATATTTAGTATGTACTTTCTGTGTGAATTGTAGTGTTATTTTTAGTCTGTGTTTATTAAACCTCCGAAAGACATTTAATGAGTTGAATCTGTTATTCTGCCACATACACAAAGTCAATGAAACTTGCGATCTAAACGTTACCTAACTGCTTATGCTACTATGTTAGTAAAGTAAACTGTATGACCATTTGAAATATTGAACTTATCCTGATCAGTAAAGTTAATGTTTCTCATGCGCTCGTAAAGCAGTAATCCATTATTGAGAATTGATTTGAAAAGTCTATAACTAATTTGCAGGACAAACTTAGTAGGATAATTTCAAGCAATTTCATAAAGGGTTACTTGTATTTAATTAAACAATTTTCCCTATTGGAAAATTTTAATACGTAATGAACAACTGGCAAATCATATTCATAAATTCATGAATATTGAATATTAAATCCCTTTTGAGTTAATTATTCCCCGAGACATTAAACTCATGAGTCGTTGTTGTTATATGTATATGGTGGAGAAAAATGCGGGCAAGTTTCAAACATTTGTGTATGTGTGAATGATATTCATATTCTATTCATTGTGTATTTTTGGAGTATTAATAACCTGCACGCGCGTTTTGTTTCGTTTTTGTTTTGTTGTTGTTGGTGAATTATGAACGGTACGCGGAAAGCGAACACAAGCATAAACAGATGCTGAGAAATGTTGAAGTAGCCGGATTATATTAATAAAAATATGAACGGTACGAAAATCCGCGTGATCTCCGAAAAACTCTGCAGCCCGTAGGCGCAATAGGTTTTATCCGCGTGATTTCCAAACAAATGTATTGTAGGAAACCCATACATTTGACTCGAGCAATATATTATGTGTTCCATCAAAATAATGAGATTTTGATGTGGTCTGTAGACACGTACGTTGCGTTATCCCGCTTGATCTGAACTACGGAAAGTTTCTATCATTGCGGAAGATTGGGACAGGGCGAGACTCTCCTGTACAATATAAGGGGCCTCAGAATAATTATTATATCGTTAAGATAAACGATAACTCCTGGTTTAAGTCTGGCTTAGCTAACCAAAGACTTGAGACCTAAAACATTTGAATCAAAAATGCTGAAAACCGTCAGCCATATTGATAAATGTCTATTGGAGTCCATGTAAAATGCGTGAATAGGCAGACGGAAAATTCCTGCGTTCACCCGTTTTGTTAGTCGTGCATCTAGAGCACCAGTCATTTGTAAGTGATCTGCAAAAGCCAGTAAAGTGCAGAACGCGAGGGCGACTCAGAAATTGCAACGCCGCTTGCAAACCGCCAGAGGGCGACTCAAGAATTGCAACCATTGCAACGCCGCTTGCAGAACGCGAGGGCGACTCAGAAATTGCAACGCCGCTTGCAAACCGCCAGAGGGCGACTCAAGAATTGCAACGCCGCTTGCAGCACGCCGGAGGGCGACTCTAGAACCAGACAAAGCCATCTGGTGAGCATTTCCGCCTAACTAACTCTAGTCTAGGGCGGGCGCAATAGCGCCATCGTGTGGATAAATTCGGATAGTTTCACTCTCCGTCATTTGATTTTGCCTTAACAAAATAAGTTTGAGCCTATAAATTGTTTATTGCTTACTGTTGTACACAGTTTCATTTATACAATTTTTCTAACAACAACCAAGTCTCCTTTCTCGCTGATTAAACACCCTTATTCGAATTTGAAGTTTAAAAAGAAACATAACTTCCTCTAACTCAAAGTGAAATTAGGTTTAAGTCACACAGTCCAATTGGAAGGAAGGACGCCACCGTGTGGCTATACCCTGTTAAGTCAGCGCAACACTAAATCCCTACTCCCTTTCTGATTAATTCTTTTATTTGGATAACTCCCACTTAGAGATTAATCGTTATAGGATAAGATTTTTGATTGGCTTTCTTTTATTTGATTTTCCTTACAGGCTTATTTAAATTTCATTTAAACTTGCTTTGAATTTAATTTGAATTAAGTTGAGCTTCTAATTCTTTTATTTTATTTTATTTATAATTTTATTTTAATTTTTAATTTTAATTTTTAATTTTAATTAATTTTTTTTTTATTTATTAAATTTTTATTTTTATTTTTATTTTTATTTTTCTCTGCAAAAGTTTTTCTGTTCCCCTCCCATTGGGAATAAAGCTCAGTCTGGTAATTACAAACGGTATCAAAAGTGCTTTTTGTTTTATCATTACTTGACAGAAACTTTTGCCTTTTTCTAAATTGCTCTTGATATTTAATCTTCCACGTAAGCGACCTCAATTCACCCCAGGATGAGCTAAATGGGATAACCCATAGTACAAGCCGAATTTTAGTATATCTTGAGCATTTAGCCAATTAATTTCCCTAACACTCCCGGCGCGCACGCTGACATTCCTTTCATTACAGACCAATTCATCTTGTGTTTGTTTCTACTGTGCTCTTTCCTATCCTCACTGTTGGACTATCACGATTGTGTTTCTTTCAGTTCACCAAGAGACCCCAAGGAGAATTAAATAGTCCCGGGACGACCGAGCAGCAGTTCACCAAGTGACCCCCCAGGGCTACCGCCCACCTAATTGTCTGAATTGTCTAATTATCTAACTGTCTAGATCAGTTAGCCAAAATTCCCAGCTATCCGTACGATAGCTCGTTAGCTTAGAACAAGCTTGCATTGGCTCTCTCTCTGTGTGTGTGTGTGTGCTGTGTTTCTTTCGTCCGCAGTAATGTTCCGTGCACCCAGTTCCGCCGTCCCGTGGGATCGCCTAACGACATGGCTGGAAGCGCTAACGGCCACCAGTCAAGGAAGTCTGGGCCAGCCAAGCCAGGAGCAACTGGACACCGAGCTAGACCAGCTGATGACACACGACCCCACGCACAGCTACTCCAACAAGGAAGTGGCCAAGATCCTCGGAAGCCTCGCCCACGTCCTCATCGCACAGGCACGTCTAAGCGAAGGGAGCTACGACAACCTGGAACAGGAGGCAGCAACGCTAAAGCTTCAAGCCAAGGAGGCCCGGAGAGACCAAGCCCTCACCCAGCTTCGTCTAGATCAGCTTCTAGACACAGAGAAAGACGACGAAACAGACAAAGAACAAAGAAAAGAAATAGAAAGACTTCAAAAGACCCTGAAGGAGCTCCGTCGTGACACCGACCGACGAATACAGTCAGAGAAAGACGCCAGGAAACACCTCGACGAAAAGCTTCGGCGTGGCGAATCCCTCCTGGAGAGAGCCACTGATGAACTTAAAAACAGAGACATTAAAGCTAAAGTCTATGCAAAACATTTGCAGTCGGCACAAGCCGAGATCGACGAGCTCATCCAGCAAAGACACAAGCTCAAAGATGAACTTGACATGGTGCAAAAAGAACTGAGACAATCATATATAGTGCAACGTTACCGGAAGGGGGAAACACACAACACACAGTTTCCCCTGACCAGTTACTCCGCACATTTTAGCCACGAAGCAAGAGCTACGAGGGGGGACGACAGCCCCCTGTTTAAAAGATCACCCGCCAGTCTCCACGAATCCCCGTCAGCAGCAAAGGAAAGGACGCCCTTCCAGGAAGTCAAGGTCAACAGCCACGAAGCTTCAAAGAACCTCGACAAGCTGGCCAGAAATATTCCTACCTTCAGCCCAGACCCGGCAGGAGGACACGACGTCCACGCATATTTAAAAGACATAGACTTTTACTTGCAAACTGTCGCTCACGCGAACAACTGGGACAGACTGTACCTGCTCAGGGCCACGTCTAATCGTGACGTACGCAGCTTTCTGGATCGACAACCAGAGGCCATCAAAGCGGACTACTGGCATCTACGACAAGCTCTAATTCGTGAGTACTCCGATCCCGAGTCAGACCAGGGGTTCATCACTGCCATGGACCTCAAGCAAGCTCGACGTGAGACCTCACAGAACTTTTATAACAGACTGCGACGTGCCTACTTCGGGGCACGTAACGACCCAGGCATGGAGGAGGACATCAACTTCAAAACTCTTTTCCTCCGAAACCTGCACCCTACCATCAGTTACCACCTGGGGGTGCTGGCGTGCCCGCGCAGCATGGGCACGCAACAGTTAAGAGACTTGGCTCACAAAGCTTACGTCAAACAGAAAACCATTTCTGAAAAGACTGTAAAACAGCCCACCATCTGCCCTGTCTCTGTGCACCACCCAGAGCTAACCCTAGAGGGCGCCAAACAGAACCACAGTTACCGACCCGTCAACAGAGAGTCCAAACCACTCCAAGCCAGCAGAGGGCAGCGTGGTCATAATGGCGACCGTCCACGGTACCAGAGCGATCGCTCTGAAGGATCCTGGGACCCGCCTCGCCCAGAAAGCCAGCGAAAAGGCCACTCTCGACGGGACAATGGTAGGCCCAGACCTGAACCCACGTCTGGCAAAGAAAGTGTAGCTGCTTCTGAAGTTACAGAGCTCATAAAGATCCTAAAAGAGCTCCTCCGACAGAAACCTCACAAGGAAGACAAGAAGGACGGACCAGGTACAGCACGACTAGACATGATACCTGAAATCAACCTTCCCGCCCTTCCTGCAACTGAATCATCCACCCTGAACACTGTTCCCCAATCACGGACTAGTGTACTAACTGTTGCACCCCCACACGTCAGCAGCACACACTCACTACAGCTGACAGCAACAGCCTCTAATCAAGACAGCATCATGGGACAGCCCAGCGTACCAGAAAGCGCTGCTTTGATTGTTTGCACGCATAATGAGACACTTGACACATATCCAGACGGCTTATCAAGCAACACACAGGTCCCCACACCAAGACTCCTGGGAAACCTAATCGAGAAGGGGATGGCTCGAAAACCCTATCTGACTATCACTATGGAAAGGGAATTTAAGCTCGAAGCCCTAGTTGACACTGGCTCCGACCTCACGCTTATATCCGCCCAACTATTTGAAAGACTCAGATTTGAAGCACAGAGGAAAAATCGCACCCTTAACCTTCACACTTGTAAGCTAAATGTGCAGTCGTATAGCCAAAACGACATCCAGCTCAAGCACGTAGCTTCCATCCACCTGACAATTGGACCTATGAGGCTGATACACCCAGTCTATATCTCCCCTATGAACACTTATCCGTTTCTCATCGGAAAAGACCTGCTGGACCGCTTCGAACCCGTACTGGACTTCAAACAGCTGAAAGTCTGGGCTCAAGTGCGTGACCCTCTGCCCCTTCAGACACACACATCGTCTGAACAAGACTGTCAAGTCACAGAAGTCACGGGAACTCCCACAGAGCCAGACTGCCAGGTCACAAAGGCCACGGGACCCCCTGCAGCACACTGTGACAACACAGCCTCAGCCCCAAAGCCAAGTTCAAGTTCGCTACTTTGCACATTTCAGCTATCCAAAGACTCTGATGCCTTCTGCCCCCAGGTCATGAATGACCTACAGCTGAATGACATTGTCACAACGAACAGTATCCCTGCACTGTGGGCAGACAACTCAACAAAAAGTCTACCACTGTGCAATACAATCAGTAAAAACACACCACACGGCGACATGTGGGCACCCCCGCACCCCACATCCAGCCCCATTGTTGCAGTGCTAACCCACAGCAAGCGATCGACACCGGCTACAATGTCTCCCTTGCAGCTGCTATCGCTAACGCCGCAGTTTTCACACAACGATATTGCGGATATGCAAACCTCTGACACTGCAATAAAGACAATTCTTGACCACCTCTCAGACCCCTCCAACCACCCTATCACTGACTCTGAGCTCATTGATGACTCTAGCCACAAGCATCTACATAACTCCAGACACATGATGCGTATTATGGACAACATTCTCTGGTGTGCACCCGATGGCAACACAGCGCCACAGCTTGTAGTGCCACGGTCGCAAAGGGGGGTGATGCTAATGTACGCCCACAACACACCATGTGCGGGACACCACGGCACCAGAACCACGTATGACACACTGAAACAGGTGGCATATGGGCCTGGGATGCATCAAGATGCAGCAGAGTATGTTAGAGAAGGGCTAGTTCGCTGCCGGTTCCAACCAGCAAACCCGAACCACAGAGCCCCACTGCAACACAGAGGGACCACGTTCCCATGGTCAAACCTACAAATCGACCGGGTAGAACCCCTGCCCAGGTCCACAAAAGGCAAAAAGTACTTTCTCACAGTGGTGTGCCAGTTTACCAAGTGGGTGGAGTGTCAACCAGCACCCAACGACACCGCCCAGACCACGGCATACCACCTGATGAATCACATCTTTTTCCTGTCAAGATTGCCACTGAGAATCAACTCAGACAGAGGCATCCACTTCACTACTGAGGCCATGCAACAGATCTGGAAATGCCTAAGAAACGCGGCCGTGATCATGCTCCTGTGCCTCCAGACAATCAGAGGCCAGCCACCACCAGACATCATCACACCAAGCCCAAGCCCTCTGAATAACCTTATACCAGCTTCAAGAACCTTCTCCTCCAACACCAGTTAGTCACCTTGTAGGCAATACTGCCAAGCCCCACACTATGTCATGCATGTGATTTGAGAAAGAAGGCCTTAAACGAACACAAGGCCGCCTCTGAAGGGATTCTCAAAACCCCAATGACTTTGAACTTTGAAACAGAGAAACCAAAGTGGATCACCAGAAGGCACCCAGCCTGGCCACAATGCGAGGCACCCTCTGAAAAGTTCCTAGTCAGCATAGGACATAAAAGTGTCAAGATGCAGTCCATCTTCCTAGGCAGGAGACCTAAAGGACTGACTGGCCATTGCGAGGAACATGGTTCCACCCAGGGCTGCAGAAAGCCCACAGCACACCTGCACCACACAAACGGACTTCTGGATGACAGGTGACGCACCGTCAGGGCACCTGCTGCCTCGACACCTGCTGCACAAGCACAGAGACCTGAACTGGGCTACTGTCTGCCTTATCTGCCGTGGAACGACCATCACTTCAGGAGACACAAACAACTGGAGCCTAACATGGCTATGGTGTGTCTGATCTTCCTGAATCTTTGATATCGCTCGTTGTTGTCCATAGGAGGGACAACAACTAGCGAAAGGGGGGATTATGTAGCGACTCAGGCGAATCAAACACACAATCGCCAGTTACATTTAACAAATATGCTTTGAAAGTTGTGCTGATGGACAGACCTTCCCCCAACACAACAGCTACCCTGGAAACCATCTGATAAGATGTTTTACGACCGGAAAGAATGTGGAGAAAGTCTTATACACAAAGAGCTTAAGACACAGAGCTTTTGCCTCAAATTATAGACAAACCATCTATAGATGAACATGCACCCCAGGACATTATATGTAAACACATAATTGTTTTGTAAAATGTTTCTTCTGTATGGTATTTTGCATCTTTTTGTCTGTGTCTTAACAAAGTACTAGTTCAGATAACCTCATATATGTCATGTCTCCTATCAAATTAATGCTCACTTCACGACTTACACTTCCATGTATATCACTTATTCAGAAAATGCAGTGTGTGTTTGTTGCATTAATTATAGTATGAAGAACTCAGAGACCCACTGAGTCCAACTTTTAAACAAAGAGCTATAAATCCTGCTGAGGAATTTCCTGCCGGGAAACCCCAACACTCTCATTGGTTAAGTCTAACCCTGGAGGGTGGGACTACGGCCAGACCATAAAAGGAGGACCTCGGATGCCCTCCTTCCCTCTTACACTCCCCACTCTCTCTTCTTGTTCTCTTACTCCGCTCTGTTCACTTCTTCAACTCTCTCCTGTGGGAGCCAACACCCACGGGGGGGGGGGGGGGGGGGGCTGGCACTCAAGCCAGGCCACCAATGCAGGCCCTCCAAGCAGGCCTCATCTCTTCCAAAAATCTTCTCTTCTACAATCCGATCTTCAAGAACACGAAGCATCGCTAAAGCAAACAGCCGCTTCCCTCCCAACCTCGGAAAGGACCGCCGGACCGCCGGACCGCCGGACCGCCGGACCGCCGGACACGCAGACACACATGCACACAAGCGAGAAGCCAAAACGAAACCAAAAAGAATGCAAGTATTCTATTTCTTACTGCTGTAAAGAGGGTGTGTTATTCTCCCGTTGGGATAAATTAACTCCGTGAAGGTCGTATTTGGTTGAACTGAAGGAAAGTTGTGTTTCTTACCCTCCCCCACTCTCTTTGTCTCTCTCTCTCACTCTCTTTGTCTCTCTCTCTCTCTCTTTTATCTCTCTCTAACTTCAATCTATTCATTATTCTCTTTTATGTATTCTTTCGTTAATATCTATACTTCTACTCTCTTGTTGCATATTTAGTATGTACTTTCTGTGTGAATTGTAGTGTTATTTTTAGTCTGTGTTTATTAAACCTCCGAAAGACATTTAATGAGTTGAATCTGTTATTCTGCCACATACACAAAGTCAATGAAACTTGCGATCTAAACGTTACCTAACTGCTTATGCTACTATGTTAGTAAAGTAAACTGTATGACCATTTGAAATATTGAACTTATCCTGATCAGTAAAGTTAATGTTTCTCATGCGCTCGTAAAGCAGTAATCCATTATTGAGAATTGATTTGAAAAGTCTATAACTAATTTGCAGGACAAACTTAGTAGGATAATTTCAAGCAATTTCATAAAGGGTTACTTGTATTTAATTAAACAATTTTCCCTATTGGAAAATTTTAATACGTAATGAACAACTGGCAAATCATATTCATAAATTCATGAATATTGAATATTAAATCCCTTTTGAGTTAATTATTCCCCGAGACATTAAACTCATGAGTCGTTGTTGTTACAATATTATGACTGCTAAAAATATTTTTAAAAATAAGAAATATTACCATTACAATAACATTTTCATAATTACAATTAATTACATAAAAAAGAGTATGTCAGAACAAATTATCTGTGATATCAATTTCTTAAAGTCTGTGTTTAATATGAAATATGAACCTCTTGTGCATCCACTGTAGGGGAAAAAAACTCCTGTACATGAAAACATGGATACAATAAAAACATGGATACAATAATGTACAATAAATTTATAATTTTTTAAGTTTATTAAGTTTTAAAATGTATTAAGTATTATTTTCTTATTGATTACCCACACGTTTTTAATTCATACTGAAGAGTCAGAGAAGTAATTGACGTTAGTTTTCAGGAAATCCATGATGTGAAGCCATAGACAGTAAAGCTAATGCTGTAAACAGAAGATAGAGACGCTATGATTAAACATGACGACAATAAACACGAGTGCAGCAAATTATGGTGTATTTGAGTTCTTCAAGCCGTCAAGGGTATATCAATAATAATAAAGTATATTATAATGCAGTGCCGACGATTGACATAGACTTCATCACTGTATAGAGTACTATAAAATAACGCATCGTCTGCCTCACTCTGTGATGAGAAGCCACATCAGCTCACAAACAATCGACTGACGATATGAAGGTTCACTAGTTTGTGAAGATGTTTGACTCGTGTTGCTCTTTCAAGCGCACGTTATAAGCGACTCAAACTTGCAGTCTTTTAGACGGAGCAGCGTTTATCACAGAGCCGCTCTTCGCTAACACACTGGGCATTTATTTATATAATTAAAATCGCAGCCGTTGAGCTTTCATAATCGCACACAAGCCAAATCGTGATTGCGGTTCGATTTCGATTAATCGTGCTGCCCTAGTACTTACTGTGTTTATATTGTATTGCAAAACACTTCTGCTGATATTGAGGTGGGATACTGGTAAAGTTAGGGACAGGTGTGGTGGTATGGCTAAGTTTAAGGGTAGGGTTAGCTGTACGGGAAGTGTCTACAGTGTAATAATAAATGTAACTACAGAAATGAAAAAAACTATAAGTACAATGTAAAAACATGTATAGCCCCGTTTCCACCAAAATGACCCGGAACAATTTGTTCAGGAACTTTTTTACAGGAACATTTCTTCAGGAACATTCCAGCAGTAAAAACTGCCTGGGGCAATATACGCTGTGTCATTATTCCAACATTATCTTCATAACTTACGAAATAAAAAGTTTACCCCTCAGAACAATTAGCTTTCCTCTCTTTCGTCACGTCATGTAAGGACGCACACTTAAAAGTAATCGGTCAGGTCGTTTACATGGCATAAAATAGACGGTAAAAAATTAATAACGAGTATGGAAGAGATTCAAGCTGTGCTGCTTCTGCTAGTTATGGATAGGTTTACTAAAGAGGTAATTAACAATGACAGAGTAGAGCACTAATATGCAGATTCAGCAGCATGCAGCATATTCAGAAAGCTTGATTTAAAATGACAATGTATATTATTATCAGCTATTACGGACATTGAACGTGAGATGGCTGAGACGAATGCGCGTGTTTGTATTTCCCGCTGCCTCGCTAGCATTGCTAAATCGCTAGCGAGAAAGATGAGACGTATACGTCACTGTATACGTCTCATCTTTCTCGCTAGCGTTTTAGCAATGCTAGCGAGGCAGCGGGAAATACAAACACACCAGGCTTGTTCGAGATGCATCGGCGCTGCGCAGACCGATCCGTGTATGATATTAAAATACCGCGTGAGCGATTCAAAAGCATAAGGAGTCGTTGGCACTCGCTCTACTTTGATGTCATACGCAATCAGTCTGCACAGCGCGCGCCGATGCATCTCGAACAAGCCTTCCCTCAGTGGCTCATGGCTTTATGATCCTACATCAGCATTAAAACGCCACAAATCCAACGCATTCGTGCAGCTCTCCATGATTTGTATAGACGGAGATTACAATCCAGCAGCTGTTAGCTTGATTAGCTGCTATTGAAAAAAATGGCGGTCACAGGTTTGTGTTCATCTTGTTGATCACTGTAACGCCGCCCCCAGCCGGTGACGCAAGCGGTTCTTTCTTCTAGCCCAGCAATGTTTTAGTGTTAGAACCACTTTTCCTGGCTCGAAGCTGGTGCTTTGGCTGTGGAAACACAAAGAACCGATTTGAAACTAGGCTCTGGCTCCGAATTAGCACCAGTACTGCCTTGGTGGAAAAGGGGTAACAGAGTACCACCCAAAGTTCCTGGTTCCTGGGTAAAGTTCCTGTGGTGGAAACGCGGCTAAAGTACGCAATAAGTGCATTGTATCAAATGATTCATTAAAATGTTAGTGCATAGTATTTAAGGCCAATTAATAAGTGGGTCCCAAGCCCTTGTTCCTCATTCACCTTCACTCATTTCATTTAATTTCATTGCATCCATCCATCCATCCATTCAAATCTCTCCCATTTACTCTCCCCTCCCTGTCCACACACTTTATCTCATTTTGCACTCTGCTGGAATCTGAGTCCTTGTGCAGTTATCAGGGCTCCTGTATTTAGGAGGCTCCGAGTGTCCATGTAGGGGACTAACAGAAGCAGCACAGACCTTTATAGAGCGACGAGTGATAAGAGTCCTCATACATAAAGACTCCATGAGCAACATCGCTGACCCAAGAGCACATTCACAGAGCAAAGCAGACAGTGAACATGGTGAGTGGACACTTCTTCTATTATAATGGTTTTGGATACAAAGACAATTCATGTGAAATTAGAATAGGAAGGATGTATACTGTGTAGAATTACTAAAAATGTTCTTGATTCTGTGACAATAGTCTCAAAAAAGTAATTTTATTGAAACAGTATTTATATTTATTGTTGTTGATTAAATTATATGCCGTAGGCTGCCTTTCGGGTACTTCAGGTGCATTATTTTTCTATATGTTTCTGTCTTTCTTACCCACAGGCTAGTAAGAAAGCTGCTTCCAAGAGGGGAAAAACTGCTCAAAGGGGCTCTTCTAATGTCTTCTCTATGTTTGAGCAATCACAAATACAGGAGTTTAAAGAGGTCAGTCATTATACAACATGAAAACCAAACTGAACAAAACCATACAGGTTTCATAACAATCTTACAATCTCATGTTTCATACAATCTTGTTCAAAAGTTTACACACCCCTTGCTTAATTTTTTACAAAAAAAGAGGGATTATAAAAAATGCATGTTATTTTTTTTTATTTATTTAGTACTGTCTGGACAAAGATATTTTACATCATTGTAAAGATGTTTACATATACTCCACAAGACAAAATAAAAGTTGAAATCATAAAAAATGATCCTGTTTAAAAGTTTACATATACGCTTGGAATTATTAACACTGTGTGATAGCAAGTATATCCAAGTTTACTTCAGTCACGTAAAACAATATATATTAGTCTTTGCTATATCATCAATAATAATATTGATAATATTGCACGGCTATACACTGTATATAGAAAATATTTTTTAATAATTTTATATATATATATATATATATATATATATATATACAACTTTATATATAAGCTGTGCATGTAGAATAGTCATAAATGCTCATGTAAATTGCATAAATGCTCATGCTATATATTTAACAAATCTCAAATGCTTGATTGTTTATCATTGCGAAATTTAATTATATTATTGCCCAGCTCTAATCTGCTGAATGCAACGATAAGGCATGAAGGTATTAAGATATTATGAACATTAACACCATGATTTTCTGAAAAGTTGCTTTGAAAGAATAAGTGGAAAAAAAAAACAATACGACATAGCTAGCTATATGCATATGATAAAAAGCTACATATTGAAGGCACAAGCAGAAGTTTACATCAGGAGGATTGCTTCATTGTAATAAATAATAGCAAACAAATGGGACATAAATGATGTGCTTCTTTCTAGGCATTTGGCTGCATAGATCAGAACCGGGATGGAGTTATTAACAAATCTGACTTGAAGGAAACGTATGCACAACTGGGTATAAAATGCTTTCGATTACTCAGAGTACTCATACAAAACATCATAAAAGTAAACAGCTTTTTGACAAACATTAAGATATATGTTGGTGCAGGGAAGCTGAACGTGAATGATGAAGAGCTGGAGTCTATGTTAGCAGAGGGGAAAGGGCCCATCAACTTCACAGTCTTTCTCACTCTCTTCGGAGAAAAACTAAATGGTATGACAGCTACAATTTCAAGATCTTAATGAATAAGAAAACATATGTCTTAAAGAATGGAGGATGTATTGTCATTTTGTAATAATCCTTTCTCCAAACAGGCACAGATCCAGAGGAAACCATCCTTGCTGCTTTTAAACTCTTCGACCCAAATGCTACGGGAGCTGTCAATAAGGATGAGTAAGTGTACAAAACAAAAGCATTACTGTATTTTTTTAAAGACAATTGATGTATTTTTTGTCATTTTGTTTCAGGTTTAAGAGGCTACTAATGAACCAAGCTGATAAATTCACAGCAGAAGAGGTTAATATTTGCATTTAAAAATATTTAGACACCGAAAATGCATTAAAAAAAATCAATAGACACCCATAATATTTTCCATCTTTCTACTGCTATCACAAACAACAGGCTTTTAATAGCCTATATTATGAGGTGATGTGATAAGAATGTGTACTTTTAGAAGAATCACTTGGGTTTTGTTCTAATCTTGAATCTATTTCAGGTTGACCAGGCGTTTGCGGTCGCTCCAATAGACGTGGCTGGGAATATTGACTATAAATCACTTTGTTACATTATCACGCATGGTGACGAGAAAGAGGAGTCTTGAATAAAGACACATCTTCCATTTCATTTGAACTTTGTCATTTCAGTTCTATCTGTGTTCATGTCAACCCTCTGGTATATCAGCTTTCATTATTAAAACATTTGTTTTGCATTTTAAAACAAGATTTTTAGTGCTAGATATAATAAAGGCATGAGTATTTCAAGTCTATTTCCTGTTTTCACATGTAACGTGTAATGAGCAGTGCACTGCAAGATAACATTGTAATGGATTCATAACACAAAATAGCACCTTGTATGTATTTAATATTTCTTTAAAAATAAATGAAGGCTAGCTCATTCATTTCAGTTTTATAAAATGACATTCAATCAATATGCCGAATAAAAACATATTATTAATATTATATATTACTGAACATGAGAAAATACCATAAGGCAGTGGTTCTCAAAATTTTTTATATCAAGTACCACCTCAGAAAATATTTGGCTCTCCAAGTGCCGCCTTAATGACCAACATTAAAGTAGCATAGCAGGCCTAACTATTCAGCTACAGCTCTGCACAGTTAAAAAAACAAAGCATTTTGTTCCTAATAAGAATATTTATTGTTGTCAGTCACTTTAACATTGTAAATAGGCCTACACAGTTTGTACACTTCACTGTGCTTGCGTACAGGTAAATAAAATAATTAAATAATGATTAAATTTAAATGTGTTGTACCTAAAAGTTAATTAAAACTACACTGTACTTAAATGTAAAAAAAAATAAAAAATAAAAAACTAATTAAAAAAAACCTTCACTCAAATAAAGATTACATTAAAATGTATTGTGTTTTAACATTCATTTATTTAGTGATTCCCTTGCATAACACTAGAGGCAGCCTGCATGATGAGGACCACTAGTGGTTTGAGAACCTCTGCCATAAGGGGAGAATATGGAGAATATTTACTCACTTGTAGATTCTGTCTGTAACCGCTGCCCCCCACAGACAGTAAGCTGAACTGCATTTAGTAACTGGAATTTGTGAGGCCCTAAATTCTAATGGCGCATTTTCTCAACCCTCTAATAAACTTCTCAGTTGCTATGCTTTGTTTAATTTTTTTTTAATGCAGCAGGAATAAAACATTACGTGAGCTATATATATATATATATATATATATATATATATATATATATATATATATATATATATATATATATATATATATATATATATAAAATGATTTCATAGATGTGATTTCCTGCATTATGGGGCGTTTGAGGCCATATCCCTTTCCTATACCAAAAAAGACCTCAAACCAGTCAATACCAATAGTCTAATAAAAAGGCTATATTCATTTAACTGCCATAGAAATCAACAGTTTCACAGATAATGATAATGAACAAGTTGCATGTTTTTTATGCTCCGTGTCCATACAGAAAAAAGTGCCGTTTACTAAACGATTGATTGGGCAATAGACGAAGACAAAGTTACAGAAATCACTGAATTATTAACCGTGGGGAAAGACGCGTTGCACTAAGTTTTGACGCATATCGGAGCATAGGTTCGAATCCGCCTTTTGTCACACTCGCTTTACTCCCTTTCCCCACCACATATCAGATCGGAAAGGTATTTATTTTCAATAAAAAAATAGAAAATATTAGAAAAGGGGAAATAAAGCGTTTAACATGTGTTTAATAATAAGTTTCTTAATAAGTTTCTCGGTCAATGTAAGCAGACGTGCTGAATTAGAGACGATAAAAGTGAGTGGGTCCAATATCATTGGTCTTAAAAAGTGGGTGGGTCTTGTCCCCCACACACACACACAATGGTTCCGACGCCCACGTATATGTATGTATATATATATATATATATATATATATATATATATATATATATATATATATATATATATATATATATAAAACAACACAATTTTCATATGATAAATTATATTGAGGATAAAGAAACAGAAAATCCAACTTTTTCAGTTTCAGTGTTGCCATTTTAAACCAGTATGACTTTCTTTAACAAAAGATACCTTGAAAAATGATTTAGTGGAGTTCTATGTTGATTTGACCCAAATTTTCTTCAAAATAATTGACCTTTGTGTGGTTAGAAATCCTAATAATATGCCTATCTGAAATTCATTGTTTGAAAAAGCTAGACTATTATCATTACTTTAATATATACACTATATAAAATATACTGTATATGAACTCTATTCATAATTTGTTTGTATTATTATTAAAAGTCTTTATACTTCCCTTGATTTTCCTGTGTCTGTCATATAATGTTTACATTCTTACATTCATTCACATGACACATTTTTTTCAAATCCTTTGGCTATTTGCATTTGATAAACTAGCACATGTTATAATATTAAAATAAAATAAAGGTTTTATATAAAATACAACTATATTAATTTATTATTATTAAACTTTTATGAGACATTACACAGACTTCTCTTTATTTCCCCCTCATCTGTCACATTAAGATTACAATTATTGAAATTAGACCTCGACAAATTTTTGCGAATCTATTCCATAGAAATACGACATGCAAATAACCTGTGGATTCCGGAAGTGACACCGACGCGCATGTGCAGAACTGTCAAACGCAACAGCGAAAGAATGGAAACTCAGCGCTAATGTCATCATCGTCACCCTAACACTAAAAACTCGGCTTGGCTGGTGTGACATTTACTTTATATTTGCCTTTCAACCATGGGACCTCGACAGAAACTACGAAAACAACTCTGCTGGTGCATTTCGACTGGAAATCTACTCTCTTTTCACACTCAAACATCGGCGTGCTGAATGAAAACAGTCCGCTGGACTCTTTGAGCACGAGACCCTGACAATCCGTGGACTGGAAAAATGTGATTCAGGAAATTCAGGCGTAGTTTCGCTCGTCCGGTTGTTTACACATTTCTCTGGCGGTTTTTCTGCATATGTAAAGTACATTTTAAATCGTCATTGTTTTGGGATTAAACTAACTGTGGGGTGGACAGTGACACGTCGCGCGCTAAGCTAATTTAGCATTTAACTCGGGTGATTTAAACGCACAATAATCCGTTTATAAGGCGTAGCTTTAGACGCACAACATCTACATACAAAACGCGGGAAATAAAGTTAAGGTTTACTTGAACGATTTACATAAGTCGTGGAGGGTCTGTGTACTTTTTATTGGCCTGATTTAGAAACAATTAAAGGTGAAGCGTCACATTAATTTGACGTTTTCTCGTGGGATGCCTACAGATGGGTGCAGGTGATGTCCTGTAAGTGAACTTCTCAGCAGGGTGTGTTTGTAGAGGATCATGATGGCTCAGCCGGAGAATGGACGTTTGTCTTCTGATGACACTATGAGTGTGATGACTCTGGGCAGTCAGTTTGACGAGGAGAGCTCTTTCGGGTCGGACTCTGAAATCAACGGATTCACCAGCTCGAGACAAATTGACAAGTATGGATTCATCGGAGGAGCCCAGCAGTGTTCAACCGAATCGTAAGTGCACTAGTTTACAAGGTTGTTTAGTTGATCCCATCAAATCCTGTTTGTGTTGGTCTGGGTAAGGCAAGGTCACGTGATTAAGCATGATGGAACACAACAGTATTTGATGGGTGTGTGTGAGAGAGCAACGAGCATTAGTAGTAGGGAAGCTTTTGAAAGTAACGTAGTTTACATTCCTGACACAGTTAAACAGAAAAATTCAAAACAAAGAAATCTGTGAATGAATTACTGTTGCTTAACTTAATTGCCGTGTGTGTGTGTGTGTGTATGTGTGTGTGTGTGTGTGTGTGTGTGTGTGTATGCTAATATTTATGTAGTCCAATGGGTGTTCTTAACTTTTCTAAAAGTTAAAGTATATATTTTTTTCTGGTAGCATATAATAATAATATATATTTTTTAAATTAGTCTTGTATACTAAGGCAATACAATTATAGCAGCAAATATATGTATATGTGTGTGTTTATATATATATATATATATATATATATATATATATATATATATATATATATATATATATATGTATATAAATATATGTATGTGTATGTGTATAAATATATGTATGAAGACATTCCTGATACCAATACTGCTACTGATGTCTCGAAAATTGTTCTCAATTCTAGCTATTAATTTTAGCCATTCAGCATTGCAGTATAATTGAAAGCTGTAAACTCTTACATAAGGCTTTAAAAAATATAACAACTTTTAATTTAAACAAACTTAAAACAATCCTTCCTAACTTAAACCCAATGTAATAAATGGCACATTCACCTGTGCTCTTTCATTTATCGGGGCTCTTTTGTTTTTTCTATTGGCCCAGTCAGACAAGTTCAGATTTTTATTACTTGGTTGTTTTTGACAAGTGTAAACTTCTAAACTGCTTTCAAATTAATTAATTAATTGAATATACCTTTGAACTCCTCTTTGAGCACCAAAAATTCTTCATGCCTAAATATATATTGAATATAACTACAGTCTACACCCATGCCTTAGTATACACGTTTTTCTATGAATATGAAAGTTAGCCCCGCCTCCACTCACTCGCACCAGCTCAGAGATCCACTTGCTGGTAATTGCACTTTAACGTGATTGGTAACAAGGTAGTTTGTCATGTCAGAAATAGCAACTTTTTTTCAGAAATAGTCTTTTTTTCACTGCAGTTTTAAGGAGAAAATACTCAGCAATGGTGTTGACTTATGAATTTGCTCATGGTTTGTCTAAAAGCACCACATGGACATATAAACAACATTTAAAACCTTGATTTTCACCACAGTGGAACTTTAAGATAAAGGTAGGTCTAACCGGTAGGATATAAATTGAATAAAGTTATCAAACACATCACAGTCTACAATGCATAAATTATAAATCAAATATAGATGAATTCTTATGAAAGATTCCTTATGAATCCCTATGAAATTGGTGATTTTCTCTTGTTTTTGTTCTTTGGTTATCCTTCATGACAGACAGCTGCAGGTTTATTAGGCTGCTGTCACTTTAAGACATGACATGGATCTGACACGAATCCAATTTACTCACTACTCTTTCCATTCATTCAAGCTTAATTTAACTCATTAAAGAAAGTGCTTGTGAGGTTATTAAGAGCATGGTCATATAATGTAACCAAATTATGAAAAAAACGGTTGCTATGTTAATTTGCAGTTTTTAACATGTTCAACTGAAAATATCAATTACATATGTTAACGCGTTCATTTTAACAGCACTAATATATACATTCACACAACTCGGGTCATGTGAATGTTTACATCAGCCAAGGAAAATGTTCACACAAAATTTGTTTTTTTACATTCCTACATTCTTTTTACTAAGAACCACAATCCCTCCCTTTAAAAAAATGATAACTTGGAGGTTGGTGGCTGGATTAACCAATCTTTTTGTAGATTTAGTGAATCTGTTTTGTGTAACTCGTTGAACTGGTTTTGACGGATGTATGAAACTGTCAACTTTCTTTTCATTTGAAGTGGGCATAAAAAAGGTTTTGTTAGTTTTCATGGATGTGGTTTGAATGGCGTGTCAGGGCGTTTTATCCTCGCTTGCTTTTGCAGCCAGTTGCACTTGTGTTAAAGCTGTCTTCCTGTCTTTTATCAGCGAGACATCTGCCCCAGGTTAGTGTCTATTAAAGAGTCTACAGAGGACGACGCATGCATGTCATTCAGAGCCAATCTGGATTTGGGATCGTCACCACGTCAGTCATTATTAAGAATTAACGGTTTAAAACGGTAGCCTGAGACTGCGGCAGGCTGGTCTATTCATTGTGGATGCAAGAGAATGGAATAGATGAGTAAGTGATAGTTGTCCCTCTGTACTGAGTGTACAGCCGCTTTCCGTTTCCTGTGGTTTATGGGAGTGCTGGTGCCCTGAGGTTACACCCTCTCTGCCAGCTACTGGAGAGAGACTGGCCCCTACCTCTCTGTTCTAGGTTCCTCCGTTTTTGGTCACAATTGCTTTGGAAAATGAAAAGGAAGTAAAACCTAAGTTGTAGCTTAATAGGAAAAATACTGAAAGAAACTGTGCTTTCAGATCAAATTTCTAGTGGTTAAGTAAAGGGGAAGCTAGCTGATGGTTGGTGTGCTGCCAAACTGATATTTAAATATTTTGGCCACAAGCTAAATGGTTTCAAATATTGCAGGCCTATTCCATCACCAGTGTAGCCTTAAGCAAAGTAGTTAAACCACAGGTTGAAGATTCTCTGAAAATAGTGAGGAGGAAAGTGTCTAGTCAGCTACCGAATGGTTAGCCTGACAAGCCAGACCCAGATCATTTGGTCTGGAAAACTCACCATAGACAGGGCTCAATCCGAGGGGCGGGATAAACGGTTGTCTTTCAAACTCCCTCTGCACGCAATAGGATAGCGCTACAACCAACCAGAGCAACGTGAAGCTGAGCTAGTTAACAGATTAAACATGCGCTGCATCCGGTCGGCTAAAATCCGAACACCTCTTCCCTTTTTTGAGAATGACTTCAGTGCCGTTCTTTGTTCTTTTCTCAGAGAAAAGCTTAACTCCAAGTCTTCCAGAGTCGCGGTCAAAGCTGATTCGAAAGGCCGCTGTTTGCCAGTTTCTGTGTTTACTAGAAGCACGCAAACGCGACTCTGCTGTCATTATGTTAAGCCCCGCCCACTGACTCTATACACGATGTGATTGGCCTGACCAGAGTTTTTCTTTTACAGCTCAGACGTGTATTGAGAGTTGCTGGACGATACTCGTGGCAGATTAGATTTGCTGCCGCTAGGGTGCGTCTAGATTTCTAGGCTACCGAATGGCTATTTTAACTGCTTAGTCATGAAATTGTTTCAGCTAATCAAGTCCTTACATTTAATTAAGCTTAATTGCTTTTTCCACAACTTGTTTTTCTCGTTCATAAATTTGTGGTCTGTAATATATTTTTTAAATGCTTTTGAAAGTCTCCTATGCTCACCAATGATGCATTTATTAGATCAAAATATCTACATGTGTGCGCATCAGCACCATACACAATAAAAGATCAGGGCCTGTCATTCAGAGACGCAGAACATGCAGGAGTTCAGTAATATTTCAATAGTATTTTAGTCTGCCGTGTCACTGTCTACATGAGGACACGAATGCATAAACCTTCACTTGATGAGACTTTACGGTTTCATTTGAGAAAACTGTCATATCATGAGCACAGACACTCAAAGGTCTTCACAGCAGCCCGTCAAAATAAAGGTTTGGTTTAACGTGAAGAAATTAGAAATATATTAGGCTACTGTTTTACAGTAGATTTAGCTACGTCTCTATGTAATAATAATATGTCTCTACTAATAATAATAATGCCTAGATTGTTGCTTTTACTTGATCTTTTTATTAACAATGTTTATTTTAAACAGCATACAGCCTTAAATTTTAATATTTATGTAATGTAATGAAATTGCAGTAAATTACAAGAGACACCGTTGAGCACACATACGTGTGTCGTTTATTTTATGAAAAAGAAATATCTAAACCAAAATGGTGCTGACAAGTCCCATGTCAACACACCATGGTCACCACGCGTTCAGAACATTTAAAGGGACCGCGATCCCTAAACAGTCATGAAGAAACACGCTAAGAATAAAGTGCTGCATTTATAATCAACAGTGTATAAGACTGTTTAACAACAAAGGTGAATTATGTGTCACATTTACTACCATGTGTTATTTAACTATAATTACTATCATCATAAATAATAAACTCGTTGAATGTAAATATATATTTTTTAATTTTTATGGTATTGGTACCGACTAATGGAATTTTGGCATCGTGACATCCCTAATTAGTACTAGTATTAAATTACTACTACTAGTAATATACATTTGAAATAGTAGTAATAGTAGAGATTTGACCTTTCTTTACTATAAATCTTTTAATTAGCTTTATTGTACATTGTTGCTATTTAAAAAAAAAACAGATGAACTGTTAATAAATATATCATCTGTCACAGAATCGCTGGTATCGTGATATATCATTATCGTGGGCAAAATATTCTCATGTTATCGTATTGTGAATTATCCTGTGATTCCCACCCCTACTAAACAATAGTTTTAATTTAATCAAAACATCTTACTGACCCCAAACATTTGAATGGTATTGGATAAAAACATTTCACAGTTTGTTATGGCTCTTTCATTATGACTCATTATAAAATGCTGGTGTGAAAGGGGAACTCATATTGAAGCTTAGGCTAGATATCCGTCCTTGCATTTTATGTTAATTTGTTTTAATCAGTTACAGTTAGTGTTGTCAAAAATATCGATATTTCGATATATATCGATACTGGAATATCTGAAACGATACGATTCTCAGTTTTTACAGTATCGATATTAGCTGCGCTCTCCTCTCCGACCGTCAGCGAGCTGACACACACCGGCATATTCTCACTCAGCCCGGTTAACCTCTGAGCACGGCGAACGCGCGTTCTGCTGAACTTTTTCCTCATGACAGTGTGTTAGTGTTAGTGTGTGATCGGTCTGAATTTCGCGCGGGATTACACATAAATTAATTCTAGCCTACTAATGCCCGCAGATTTCGTGCTCCACATCTGAAGCGCACACACACATAGCCTACCCTAATAAAGCCGCCTCTGACATGATACAAATGCAAACATTTGCTTCCTTTTCCAGCATATTATTGGTCAAATACACTCAAAGAATTATCAGTGCACATCTGGAAGAGTATTAACGTAAACACAGTCGCAAACAGTTCAGGAAGAACGAGTAACAGGAACAGTGTGGATCCATGCGTCTGTTAGTCTTAAAGGGACCGCGGTCATTTGCTATTCAAACTACAAAAAGACAAACGATCACACTGCTCTTGACTGATCAACTTGTGTAACTTTAATAGTTTCATCTGTACGCTATTGAATTTTTTACAAAGAACATTATCCAATGTTGTTTTAAATGTAATTACTATGCATTTTTTTAATTCAGTTTCTTATCTGAATGTTAGACCTACCTGAAAAAATAAAGCAGTCTTTTTAATTTTTATCTTCTATTCTATTGCATTTATTTGTGCTATTGTTTGTAATCTGTTTATTTGTTCTTATTTTATTACTGTTTACTCGTCTTTTTAAATTCAATTTACCATTCGAAATCAAGCTTTCTTGTGCTGTGTGTAAGCTATTGCAACACAATTACCCCATTGTAAAAAATACATTGAGATAGCAAAAATTTGTGAGATAATTTTAATAGTAATTGATCAATTGATCAATAATTGTTCAAATCAAAACGATGCCCAACCCTAAGGAACATGCTGGCCACATGAATTTTTAGTAAAAAATAACAATGAATAATAAGTTCTGTTGTCATATTAAGCATCTTATCTTATTTTTTTATTTTTTTTATTTTTTTACTGTGGTATCGATTTAGTATCGATATATCGATATTTTAGTCTGATATCGTATCGAAGTCATAATTTTGGTATCGTGACAACACTAGTTACAGTAAAGTATACCAATAAAATGTGTGGTAAGTTAGAAAAACGTAGCAGCTGTCCATATACCATGTTTGTAATAATCTTATTTTAGTAAGAAATCTTTACTACTGTTGTTTGAATGGTGTTGCTGTAATCTTTTTTTGTTTTTGATTTTGTTAATGATATACTAGTTTTTATATGAAGGAATTAAATGTGACAAGTGACATATGTTTGAGGTTTTGTTGAAGAAGCTATGTTAGTCATTGGTTTAGTGGTTGCACCATTTTTCCCCTGCGAAAAGCTCACTCCTTCTGAGGTAGCCTAGTATGTTTTTATAGATTAAATGAATAGTTCACCAAAAAATACAAATTCTGTCATTATTCACTCCGCTCATATAATTCCAAACCCTTATGACTTAATTTCTTTCTTTTGTGGAACACAAAAAAGAGAAGTTATGCAGCTATTTTCCATACAATCATCGTAAATCATAGACTGGGTAAACCCGATCTGCCTGCGATTTGATTTCGCCTGGCAACTCAGTCTAGAAACCTGCACATTCATTTCTACTGCTTCTTTTGCGGGAAACCAATCACAGACTGGCTTATCCACCTGGCGCGCTATAAAGGGAATGCACGTGACGTCATCGTCAGCTGGAGCGACTGTGATTACGCCCCGCTGAGTGGCAAAAAGACTGAGAGGCAGCAATGGTTTACAGCGCGAATGCAGCGAAAACTCACAAAACCAGGCCCGGCGCCAGAAGGGGGTAGGGGGAGGCTTGTCCATGGACCGCATAGTCATCGCTGTTCTGAGCTTGAGACGGACTTGATAATAGCGTGTAATTTTCTCACTCAAACCACTGCCAACTGCTGCAGCTTCTGCTTTTAGAGGGAAACGCTGCACATAACTGCTTGTCTAGGATATGTAATCCTCTGTAAGAATTCGTAATAATTGCATATTATCAGTGAAAAGGAGCTAGCAAAAGATCCAGTGTGTATCTGTATTTGCACTCGTCAAATGATTACATTTCCAACGTGTTTTCGCCTCGGTGAGGAATGTAGCCAATCACAGACATGTTTGTAGACTTCTACAACGGAATTGGCCAATCACAGGTGTTCAATTTGGAATCACTCACCGCTCGAGCATTTGTCCAGGTGCTGAGTTCAGTTAAACACGCGTCAATCCTCTAAGTGCAGACATTGTGAAAATAAGAGATTCATTGTATACCAACGTCACTGCGGAACTTTGTGAGATTGCGTTTATTGAATGAGTGACAGCTTTTAGTGAATATAAAGTATATTACCTCCACTACACGCTTCAAAACACTGTCCCATCCACATATGCATGCGGGATTCACTCGAAAAATGTGATGAATGACAGTTATAAACATTCTTGTCGAAATAAGGCTCCTAAAAATGTCAGGAAAACACGATTCCTGGCTGCATATCATTATCCATGGATCACTGAATCTTTGGTAAGTTGTAAGGATCGTTTGATCTACTCGTGTTTTCCTCCACTAACTCCAGTCAAGCAGCAGCTCTTCTGCCACTCAGCCCCGGCTGAGGGGGCGTGTTACAGCGGGAAAGTGACGTCGATGCATTCCCTCTATTGGGGGGGTTTAACACGATGACAGATAGAGAAACAATGGGTCGTTGCCTATTGATCACGCCTCTTGTGGTCTGATTGGTTGAAGGACTATCCAGTTGCATACAGAGTCATTCAAATAATGCTCGTTGATCACGCCTCTTGTGCAGTAGAAAATACAGAGCAGACTCCCCAGACCAATGTTCAATTTTAAATTGAGCTTGGTCTGGTGATAGCCAGACAAAGTGAATCACAGAAAAAGGACAAAAGCATTATAAAAGTAGCTGTAATTTGCATCCATTCACATCTCATTTGCATGGCCACATATTCAAACTTGAGGTGCTGTGATGGGTTATGAGAACCAAAAGCATTTGGCATGTTCTTTAATATGTAAATTCTTATTCTTTCTTTTTTCTCTGAAACAAACTCACACAGGGCTCAAGAAGTGCCTCTGGAAGTGTTAAGGCACAGGGAAGTCAAATGGTTGGATATGCTGAACCACTGGGATAGATGGATCAGTAAAAGGTTCAAGAAGGTAGGAGCTGCCAACAACATTCACTAGATTCTTCAGTCAGTTTCACTGCATGTTCCCAGGAGCAGATCAATGATGTCAGATGTTTGCCAGAGCCGTACATGTACGCACTAGAAATAAAGAGAGAAGGTACAGGTACAACAAACTGAAAATATGAGGAACTCATCTCTATATATCAGGGCTTGGGGCTTTTAAATGATCACTCTTATCTTCTCTTTTATTCCTCTTCTTCTCGTGTTTCCCCATATTGACTTGCTCAGACAGTCCCACTGTTTGGATTAATTAAAAACCTCAGCAGAATGACACCATGTGACAGTCGTTTCAACGAGGCCCTGTCTGGACAAGCCCTCAAATCAGCTTTCCTTATATGGTCTTCAGTGATATGTGTATCTATTAGTCTAAGTGTTCACCTCTGTTTTTCTCTTAAGCTTTATAAAGCTTTCACTGGGAGCGAGGCGTCTTCAGGTAAAGACGACGGAAGAGTTTTGCCAGAGGCCGTCTTAACAGTCTTTGTTGGCATTTTATGTTTGCATGCCTGTATTACTGTGTGTGCTCGTCTTTGTGTCACACAGAGATTGAAAGCAAAGAGAATCCTAGGGTTGGGAACTGAGAACCAGCTCTTACTGAAACCAGATGAATTTCTTTACATTTTCATGGCGAATCAAGTATAACGTTAACCGTTTTGTTTTTTCCATTACATTTCCAGATTAAACTAATTAAATTTGATATATACTCTCTTACTGTAGTTTATTTAAATGCATTTACAAAATTTTAAATTCAATCACTTATGGAAAAATAGACATTACTATATTATTGAATTTATGTAATGTATATGCTATTACCATAATATACAATTATTCGGTAACACTTTACAATAAGTTTCATTAGTTAACTACATTAGTTACCATGAACTAATGATGAACTGCACTTATAAATCATTAATTTATTTTTGTTAGTGTTAATTTCAACATTTACTAATGCATTATTATTTAAATTTAAAGTTAATGCAATGTGATGTAACATGAACAAACCATGGACAACTGTTTTAACTATTATTACTATATATTAACTAACATTAACAAAGATGAACTAATGCTGAACAGAGGTGTTGTTCATGGTTAGTTAGTGTTAGCTAATGCATTAACTAATGTTAACTAATACAACCTTATTGTAAAGTGTTACCAATCATTCTTATGATATAAGGTCATCATAAGGTCACACTACTCTTAAAAGACAACAACATTCAAAACAAAAACAAAAAACATTCTTTTTAAAATCTAAAAATGGATGCAACATGGTTTTTTTTTTTATTTATCGGTATCTGCCGAAATTGGATAATTCATTGTGCATGCTCTTTTTTCCTATTTTTACATTAACATTAACTTTTCTGTCATCTAGTGCTCACTTTATGTTATTCTTTAAAATGTTAATAAATCAATAAAATTGTTAAATGTAATCTTTACAAAATCGTACAAAATGAATTTTTTTTGATGTATAGAGTGCCCCATTATGCTTTTTTCGAATTTGTCCTTTCATGCAGTTGATAATATAGCTGTTTGTGAATATAAATTGTCTGCAAAGTTTAAAAGATCAGTGCACAAAAAATTAAGTCATTGTCTCCTTAAATAAATAATGGATTCTGATTCGTTTTTTTCAAAGCGCTTGAATTCGCTGCAAGATCTAGTTAGAAGCCATAAAACCATAGATATAAGATAAAACATTGCTGAAGGGGAAAACAGGAGAAACAATGTGCCATGAACGAACAAGTTACAGAATACTTTTCAGTCCACAAATCACCATGGATTTAATGTAGCAATGCTAATTGTAACCATAGCATTGCGGAAGGAATAATGTGTTGTTGTTTTTTTTATTATTACATTATTTATCTCAGCGTTCGTACAACCTTTTGAGAGTAAAATTCGCCACTTATTGACTTATTAGCCATTTCTAATATATGGGAAAAGGATAGGATGTTATAATGTCTCATGAAAAACAAGCTTTTCTTCAAATTGTGACTGAATTACACAGAAAACAAGTAAAGAGTGCTCCTTTTATATTAAATGAAGCTGGCTGTCAGTTCAGAATGATATTATATGATTTAATGAGAGCAGAATATAAAAATTTTCCCAATAAAAGGTTTTTGCACATTACTGTTGTTAATAAAAGTTAATTGTATCTGCATATAATTTCAAGCTCAGTGCTACACCCTTAAATTTCCAATAATCAAACTGATACGGTAAAACTGACTGTTTTTATCACTGTATTAAGTGCTGAGAAAACTTCCAGAGCTGAAATTCAGAAATGGTAACCTTCACAGCGTCGCTGCCGACCGACTTGTGCTGCACAACAGACTGCCGTCTGATTAATCAGAGCAGAGTAGCTTTTGGAACGGAGGGGTTTAGAGAGACTGAATCTTCAAACTAATTGTTTCGGATTTGAGAAATGAGTAAATGTATATTATGAGAAAATGTAATTGTTTTTGATCTTTGATGCATATAAATCTATCGTAAGAGATCTCTAAAACAAAATTAGGAACCTTTAAAATACCACAATATGGTCACTTTAATTCACGTGTTGCATTTAAAGGTGCAGTGTGTATTATTTATGTGGCTCTATTGACAGAAATTCAATATAATATATATATATATATATATATATAATATATATATATATATATATATATATATATATATATATATATATGACTATGTTTTCAGTGGTGTATAAAGATCTTGCATAATGAACCGCTATATTTTTATTACCTTAGAATGAGCCATTTCTATCTACATATACCGCAGGTCCCCTTACAGTAATGTCACCATTTTGAGCCGTCATGTTTCTACAGTAGCCCTAAATGGACAAACTGCTCTACAGAGAGCTAGCTACTCTCTGCTTTCTCAGACAACATCTTTGTCCTGTCGCCCACCATAGCTTCTTTATGTGCTTCGAAAGGGAGGGGTGAGCGGTGGGTGGTTGCAATTCGCAACCTCACCACTAGATGCTGCTAAAATTTACACAGTGCACCTTTAAAACAATTGTTTTTGATTTTTGAGTGTTATATTTCTAACTTTTTTTTAGACAAACTATTGTACAATTCTAGAATTTTAATTGGTGCATCCCCAGAAATAATACAAAGACAATAAACAGACAGTACATTGTTCTGTTGGATTGGCCTCTAATTGCATGTAACTACAAAACTTATAGTACAGCCAGTGTTGTTCAACAAGAATCTTCAGGGAACCTGAATCATCAAGTAAAATCAGTGCAAGCATGGGTAAATTCCTTATGATTTCCATCCCTACTAAAATTTTTTATTTTTTTATTTTGCTGTTGATGCAAGCAGACCAGGCTGTTTTATAATCATAAAGATTTGTCCAGTGGCTTCTGTGTTGAAGGTAGACTGACATATTTGTGTCCAATAACCATTTACAATGACATCTAGATTGCAGTGTGTAATCACTGAGAATGCATGCTGGCCCCTGCTTATCTGAATATTGTTGCGTCACAACGTGATGTTCATACCTCTGTCACCCGCAGGTGCGTCTGCGATGTCAGAAAGGAATCCCACCGTCATTGCGAGGAAGAGCCTGGCTGTACCTGTCAGGTGGAAAAGTGAAAAGAGAGCAAAACAGCGGAAAGTTCAAGGTTAGTCAGTCAGGTCCACACATACTTGATTGTAGTGGTCACATTAGATGTGTCATTATGCATTTCTTACTGTAGAGCTTCCCAACCTTGGAGTTGCAACCACACTATGTACATATGCATCTTTTCTTGTGCTTAAACTGTTGCATGACACAAGGCTACAAAATCACTAGAATATAGGTTGCAGGCCAAGAAAAATTGAGCTCTGTCTTACTGCTTATGACTGTTTGAACCTGTGGTTTGTGTGGTTGTTGATTAGGAGTTGGATAGCATGGATGGGGACCCTAAGTGGGTTGATGTGATAGAGAGAGATCTACACAGACAGTTCCCCTTCCATGAGATGTTTGTGTCCCGAGGAGGCCATGGGTTAGTCTTCATCATTTTTTAATTTTGTATTCACACACATGTATAAATAAATGTTCTATTCATTAAAAAAAGAATATAAGCAGCACAACTGTTTTAAACAGAGTCATGTTAAAAAGCATCAAAACAACATATTAGCATGATTTCTGATGGATCATGTGACAACTTTAATACTGGATAAAATTTAGCTTTATTATCACGGATGAACACAATTTTAAAATGTCTTCATATAGGAAACATTTTTAAATTGACCAACACCAAACTTTTAAATGCTTCTGTATAAATAAATTATAATAGAACAGGTTAGGGATGTTACAGTACCAAAATTCCAGTAGTTCGGTACCAATACCATAACAAAAATGTACGGTTCTCTGTACCAATTTCAGTACCACTTTTTTCTTTTCTTTTTTTTTTTACTATTTAAAAAAAAAATGAATTCAGTGAGTTTATTATTTATGATGATAATCATTATAGGTAAATAAAACATAAGCATTTAAAGGCTACATAATGTTTAAAAGTAAACTTTGTTTATAAAAAAACATCAAGTGAAAAAAAAGCTATGCATAATTATATTTATTATTAATAGTAGCCTATTATTATTATTACATAGAGACGTAGCTAAATCTACTGTACAACAGAAGCCTAATATATTTATTGCCATGTCTTTAAATTAAACCAAGCTTTGAGTGTCTGTGTTCATGATATGACAATATCATGTTTTCTCAAATGAAACGGTACATTCTCAAAATGTGACGGTTTATGCGATCATCATCATAATGTGACACGGCAGAGGCAAAAAAGACAGCGAGTGTGTGTATATATACGCGGTTGTTTGCAGATCTCTCGCACACACAGAGATATATATATAACAACCTGAAAACAACCGCGTGTCTGCGAAAAATTCACACACAGACGTAGAACATGCAAGAGTAATAATAAAATGGTATTTTGAGGTTTAATATTCACAGACACTAGTATAAATTCGGCTAGAATCTGGAGCCCTGCACTCAGATTAACACTGAAGAGACTGAACAGCTGCAGGTACCAAATATACTCAGGAGTTGGTACTACAGAAATGCTGGAATGCAGAAATGCAGAAATCACATTTTTTAGTATTTCACATTCCAAGTATGACTTTCACTGTGCTTCTGTTTGTGTGTTTTTGAGTAGTCAGCAGGACCTGTTCCGGGTGTTGAAGGCTTACACCCTGTATAGACCGGATGAGGGTTACTGCCAGGCTCAGGCTCCTATAGCAGCGGTGCTTCTGATGCACATGCCTGCTGAGGTAAAAATGCATTACAAATTTGTGTGCAGCACTTTATTCGAGTGCACATTCTTACTAGAATCGATAATAATACTTAAGTAATGATTGAAATGTTTGTTTATTTTGTGTATTCAGGATGCATTTTGGGGTCTGGTTCAGATTTGTGAGAAGTACCTCCCTGGATACTACAGCGCGGGCCTGGTAAGACCGGTTACTTTCTATATAAGAAATAAATTAGACCTGTGCTGGCAAAAGGATTCAGAATGCGCATGGGATAATTTAGAGTTATAGGCAAAACAAGTGAAAAATGCCATCAACACTCCATTGAATCAACATTGAACTGACTTCAACTGAATAATTACACTATTCAGGGTTTTTCCTGGGTTATACATGGTCTTCAGTGGTGGCCGACACACACACGGACACACGGACACACACACACACACACACACAAAACCCTACCCATGTGATTTTCAATGCAAGAAAAAAACATGCTATTGTTTTATTGTAGAGGTGAGTATAGCCTAATAGAACTTTTTATAATTGATGTTTCAACATTGGCACTGCTATTGAACTGAATTGAAACCTATAGTAGTTCTTAGTAATAGTTAACCTAAAGATGAAAATTGTCATGATTTACTCACCCTCATGTCAATACTGTCCCGTAAGTCTTTCGTTTATCTTCGAAAAAAAATTAACTAGTATTATAACCTTCATAGTTTCAGGTAATAGAAATCTTTTCTGTTCCCTCAGACACATTATCTGGTTCATAGTTTGCATTCTCTTCATAGCATTCATATCTAAAGTTCCTTGTTTTCAATGTGCAAACATTGAGTCACGTTTCTGGGACAAAAGCACCGTAGGTGCCAGTAAAATAACTTCTTTTGTTCTTCACTTGGAGGTGTCGTAAGCAGCACAAATTTAGAGTAGTAAATTAAATATCTGTAGTTTCAAATTTAAAATTATCTATGATCGCCTTAAGCCTGTAAATGTAGGAGTCCTGCTGTAAATAACTGCCTGACAGACCAGTGAAGTGTATAATCTGGAAAAAAGGGCGTTGCTACTTAGTTCCAAGACAACGGGGGGGGGGGGGGGGGGGGGGGGGGACACTGTGTTAATTCTGTCGCTTTTATGTTTTCTAGGAGGCCATACAGTTGGATGGACTGATCTTAAATGCATTATTAAAGCGTGTGAGCCCTCCAGCTTATCGGCACCTTGATAAACACAAGATCGAGCCAATTCTCTACATGACAGAGTGGTTCATGTGTGCATTTTCCAGAACTCTACCTTGGTCGTCTGTGCTCAGAGTGTGGGACATGTTCCTATGTGACGGTCAGATGCACTTACACACATATTACACACTTACACACAGGCAGGTTTGTCATCTACTTTCTGAATGTATTTTTTCTTTTGTCATTTCAATAGGAGTGAAGATAATGTTCCGCGTTGGGCTGGTGTTGCTGAAATGCATGCTGGGAACTCGTGAGAAACTGAAGGCTTGTCCTGGTCAGTATGAGACTATGGAGCTTCTTAAAGCACTGGAGCCACAGTACATGCAGGAGGGCTTTCTCGTCCATCAGGTAGTGAACGCACACACTCTCACGCTGGAGTAGATAAGATCGAAATAGATTTTTTTCCCCCTTTAATTTAATATGAGAAATGTATACCATATTATGCAATATATTTAATATTTATTGAATATTTAATCATTGTTTCATTAATGTTTTTTGTGCATTAGTAACTAAATAATAATAACAAAATAACAAAAAATACTACAGCTATAAAAAACTAATAATGAATCAGATTTGTCGAATCTCTCTATGGTCGACTGATAGTCTAATCATCTACGCGTGTTTAAATGGGTTGGGAGGGGCACAACACTAGTCAGCAGGAGGGCTTACACACTGCACACAGCAACTTTTAATAAAGCCACCAACAAGTGCCTGCCAACTGACAGACGAACTGACAATGGCTTTCTTATTTAGGTTTAAATAAAATGTAATGTGGTGGATAAACATTCATAAAACGTTTTCTCATAACATTTTAAAGCCACGATCGAAATACAGAACACAAATATATAAACATTTTGAAATAATAAACCTAAAAAAAATACCTGCCTAGAGAGGAAAAGAACACGTTTGAGTGCGTTTGCAGTTTCTTAAGCCGATTGTGCCTAAAAGGGGGTCGTACACCGGATGCGACGCTCAGCGCCGTCTCAGGTATCTCGCACCTGACGCGCACACATTACGCACAAGGTCAATTTTGAATCGACTTCTAACAGAAGAGCTGCACGATGGGTGTATCTTGTAGCACAGGGTGAAATCAGTATGAACATTGACGATTTGAGGGAAATTTAAAATAAATTTAAAATAAAACCTATTTTTTAATAAAGAATAAAAAATATTAATTAATGAATAAAACAAACAAAAAAATCTTACAGACCCCAAACTTTAGAACAGTAGTGTATAATAATTTTAAATCGCAAATTAACTTTGCATAAATATAAAGATTCATGTTGAACCAAAGGTTTAGGTATTAAAAAGCTGATGAAAGTCAAGAGTTTTGCCTAAGTAGCTTTTACATTAGTTTACATTATTTTAATGTAAAGTGGCTGAACATTACTAAACTCTGAATGGTTGGGTTAAGACACTAATATTACAAATAAGCAAAATATAACTAAAGCTAACTGTAATTTGAAACTGTTTGGTTTTAAATTAATGCATCAAACACATCAAATTTTGCTTTAACATAAATGTCTTAATTACATATTGTTGTTAATATAAACAATGCATTAAATAAGTGGGTTGCAAAAGCTGCTGTTAAAGGGATAGTTCACCCAAAAATAAAAATGATCCCATGATTTACTCCCCCTCAAGCCAGGCTAGGTGTATATGACATTCTTCTTTTATATATATATATATATATATATATATATATATATATATATATATATATATATATATATATATATATATATATATATATATATATAAATCCTGTCTAATTTAGCCATTATAATGGCAGTGAATGGGAGCCCACAATCTGAAGCCTGTAAATCTGATGCATATGACATTCCTCTTTCAGACAAATATAATCAGAGTTATATTAAAAAAAAGTCCTGGCAAGCTTTATAATGGCAGTGAATAATGGCAGCCCCAAATTTGAAGTCCAAAAAAGTGCATCCATCCATTATAAAAGTACTCCACACGGCTCTGGGGGGTTAATAAAGGCCTTCTCAAACTTCACAAAGTAAAATATTTAGCTTCCGGCGGATTGCCTTCCGTATTCAACTTACAAAGAAGGTACGACGATGACAATAAATGTAAGCGTTTTGAACTGCGTGAGGCGTTACACTTTCTTCACAAGTTGAATAAGGAAGGCGGTCCTCCGGAAGCTAATTTTACTTTATGAAGTTTTAAATATGGATATTTTTCTTACACAAACCCATCGATTCACTTCAGAAGGCCTTTATTAACCCACCGGAGCGGTGTGGAGCACTTTTATAATGGATGGATGCACTTTTTTGGACTTCAAATTTGGGGCTGCCATTATTCACTGCCATTATAAAGCTTGCCAGGACTTTTTTTTAATATAACTCTGATTATATTTGTCTGAAAGAGGAATGTCATATGCATCTAGGATGGCTTGAGGGTAAGTAAATTAGGAGGTAATTTTCATTTTTGGCTGAACTATCCCTTTTAACAATTGTATATATAATACCATCTTTGCATGGTATTCTTTAAAGATTCAACAGATGGTGTCATTTATTGAGTTAGCAGATATTAAATTGATACCTTATAATAAACAGGTTTTATTGTCAGTTAGGAACTTTTATGAACATGACATTGGTGTTTGAGTTCAGTGGTGATGATGACGTTTCTCTTCCGCACATGCAGGTGTTAGAGCTGCCAATATCTGCTCGGGATGTCGAACGAGAGCACCGCATGCAGCTCAAGCGCTGGCGGAAAACTCACGGCGAACTCAGCTACAAGTCGCCTCCCAGAATGCACGGCGCTCAGGCCATTATGTCTGCCGAGCCACACTCCCGCCAAGACCTCCGTCAGAACCCCACCATCGTCGTTCAGTATCCCCTGCCCTCAGACACTAAATCCGAATTCTCTCGCATCAAGAAAAGAAGCACTATCCGAAAAGCCTCCATTCCAATGAATGTCCCCAATCCATACGCCTTACCAACAGACCCCAAACCGAACCCTCTTAATAATCAAGCACAAGACAAGGCCTCAAACAATCAGTCCAACCATCCTCCTCAATCACTACAGCAATCTCTCCTCACTACACCCGAGAAGACACCAGAACCTTCCTCTGATCCATCAGCCACTGTCATCCCAACCCCAAAACCATCTCCGAGTCTCTCTCGCACCCCGCCACCTCCCCGAACCTCACCGGAAAACCCAAATCCCACACTCCCCACCGAGCTCCCTCGCTCCTCCAACCCGGCAATCACTGCCGAACCACTTCCCATCCCTAAAAACTCAAGCAACACCAACAACTCAGCCCATCTTACAGTTCCTCCACCCACTACAGACTCCACTCCGCTTCTTCCAGACGACGCACCTGTGAACGGCAACTCGGCCGCTGCTCCCAGAGTTCCCGCTTTACGCATCTCATGTGAGAGCGTGGGTTCTGAGGACACGTACCTGTAGCTCTCACGTCGACGTTCAGGGAGAAATTCAATGCAGTATTGGGAACCAGCAACCGCTTTATGCATGAAAGCAAGATGGGAGGAAACAACTATGAATGTATTTTGATGTTTGGAGGCGGCCGATACAGAATCTTTTCCGTCTCCATCTTGACGTCAAGACTTCAGGAATATATAAAGCCTAACGTCAAAAAGGATCAATTATCCGCGACTTCAATTTGGCGTCACCATGCATGCAAACAGACCTCCTTATTTTTCTGTGCTGGTCCATAATGGACTCCACAACCTTTGTATTAAAGGCTCTGACTATTAGTTCTACCATTATTCCTCAATCGTTAGCAGAACTGACTTTATAATCAAATACGTTTGGCTAGTTATTGTGTTATTCGCTGCCTAACAATAATAGGTCACATTGCAAGAAATGATAAAAATGTGCGATTCTCCAAACTAACAGTTTTACGTTTATAGCCTCTCTTTTGACCACTATTATAAGAATTTGTACTCCTTGTCAGCCTCACTTAACCATTTTAACATGTGCAAATGTCATAATATTAAGAGCAAAGGGGCGTTTCTTGTTTCAACATCATGTCTGTTGCTGCAAACAAATATAAGTGACCAGGGGGTGGGGGGGATATTTAAAGAAATTTAAGGTGACACATCTTTAAACTTGACTTGTCAAAGAAAAATGGTGCACAAATTGTACATTTAGGGGCACATCAGTGTCACTGTGGGGCAGTACTTTTAAAGGGACACTTTTGTACCTTATCTACCCCTAAAAGTTGCAAATTAGTTTACTTTAGTAATATTTAGTAAAACCCCAAAGGGTAATAAGGTGTCCGTTTATGGTATTGCTCCTGTGACAGGTTTTGCTCAGAGTATATTTTTGTTCTTGAAAAGAAAAACAGAAAGACCATTTTGAATACTTTCTTTAATAAAACGTCTAAAAGCAACGAAAAATCCTGATTTGATGTGATGTTGAAACTATGTTTGAGTGTCTCTTTAACACACCTCATGTATTTATTTTGTTGCTAACATGAGAAGCTGAAGATTTCATGTTTCATGAAACCTACTCCATCTCAATCCACCAGATGGCGCACATTCCTTACGAAAGGATTAATTTCATTTGCTCAGAGATGTTAAGCTGTTACATTGGGAGTTTAGATTGATAGACACTTGTACAATCGTCATCTGTGAAGAGAAGTATGTTACAAAACAGCTAAAACATGCTGTGTTTTTGTTGTTAAATGTAGGGAGTCATTTTTATTTGTTACATTTTAATAAGAGCTGGAATATTCACTATGTCAGCTTCATCTTATATTTTCGTTTCTCTGCAATTATGGGAGCACTGTTTTTTTTTGTTTGATAATGCTTAATTACTCTGGCAAAGACTTTGATTTGTATGTCTAATACTTAATCACTCCTCAACGGCTGACTGTCAACTCTGTCGATTTTGTACAAATAAAAGCACTTGTAATAAGGCCATGTATTTTATGTGCTGGTGGACGAAGGCGCCGTTTCCCACTGGGCCACAGGACGTGTCTGTTTTCTGTCACTGCTGCGCTTCAATTACCGTAAGAAAAGCCATCAAAGAGGCTGCTGTAAACCGAAACCTTAATGCTTTGGGTCATCTGCGATGGCCTGTGCTAAGTAGCAAATTAGAGAGCGCCTTTCTTTTTTTCAGTCGGAGGTCTAAACCCATGTCTGGTCATAAATTACCAGTGGTAACTGCCTGCCTGAGGTCAAACTGGAGCTTAACATAAACTGCTTTAACGCCAACAATCATTTTCACTTGCATGAGCAAGTTCTGCAGGAACCAGTTTCTTATTTCTGCTACTTAATGGAAATTATTATAGCTTTCAAAATAGCGCTTGTGTTGGAGTTTAGCTTGATTTAAGCAATGAACTCGAACACAAAAGTGCTAGTAGGCTAGTGGAAATATAAAAACATCAAACATGCCTGCTTCTTCCACAGACATTTCTCTGAAATTTAGTGAGAGAAAAAGTACTAACGTTACAGCTGTCACTGGGACGGTACACAGGTAAGGTTCTGAAATGTAGGTACCAAATAGTACTTCTGAATAGCCTGACAAGCCAGCCCCACATCAAGATGTTTTGGTCTGGAAACTCACCATTAGTGATGTTACGTTCGTGAACGAATCATTCTTTTTGAACGAATCTTTTAGGTGAACGAATCGTTGTCGTTCACCGACTCATGTTTCTCGTTCACTGAAATTCCTCCCTCCACCGCAGCGTGGCGCTATTAGCGATTAGTTTCATTCTGTCAAAGAATGACAACCTCAAGCCAATAGCTTTCGAGTATGAGATGTGATTGGTTGAATTCAGTGAACGAACCCTTTACTGCCCGAGCGGTTTTGAGTCTGACTCTGAACGAGAAATCTCGTTCATGAACGAATAGGTACATGTCGTTCGTTCGTGAACGAAATTAACCAGTTATTGAAGGAGATAGCGATTTAGCGAACAGCTCGGCTCGTGTAGGTGACATATTTGGCAGCAAAGAAAGAAATGTACACTTTACCACTGTAATGAAAACAGTGTAATAATGCAGGTTGATTAAATGATTACAGAGTAAAGTGTGTTTGTATTTAATGTTTTGAACCGCTTTCTTCATTACGTTTTAGTCATGTCATGCACTTGGTTAAGATGCACAATATTCTATGGTTAAAAAGATCTCGTCTGTCACGTCAGTAAATAGCATTCTGAGCTACTGAACGATCTTCACTGACCGAATTGCTGTTTTGAATTTGAATTCATTAATAGGATTAACCCCTTGAGATGTACCATCTCGTTTTCGAGGGGGTCCATGTACGATCAAGACATAGTTACAAAACAATTACAAATACAATTAACAACAAAACAAACAATAACAAAAACAATTATACATACATATAAACATACACATATATACACACACACACAAAATAATAATAATTGATAGATACAAAACAAAATAAACTATACAAAAAGTACCATAACTAAAGTACAAAAAAAAAAGTCTGAAGTTTTGAGTCTGAACGAGAGAGAGAGATCTCATTCGTGAACGAAATGAACCAGCTCTGAACGAGAGAGAGATCTCGTTCGTGAACGAACTGGTAGGCTACCTCGGTCATTTTAGCATGGGTGTCAGTCTTGTTCAGCAATCAGCAGAAAGCGGATGCAAAGCACAGTTATAGACAAACCCCATGTTTACCATAATCTTAGTTATATGAATGTCTAAATGTGTGACCAAACAATTAAATGTTAATCATACAAGAAAACATGCTTTGGTCATCTAAAACACTTATTTTATTTAATGAGTAGATTATGCACATTTTAATAAAGCATCAGTTTTTATAAGCAAATACGTTTGTTGACTTAAGACATTACACATAAAACAGTCTTTTTCGTCACCTGCGGTCATAATTACCGGTAATGTAATATTTAAAAAAAAAAAAAAGTTACTTAACGAATCAATGAACAAATCTGAACGAATCATTTTGGTGAACGAGTTGAAAACGAACGACTCTCTTAAAAGAATCAAAATTTCCACCACTACTCACCATTGACAGGGCTCAATATTGTCTTTCAAACTCCCTCTGCACGTGATAGGATAGCGCTACAACCAACCAGAGCAACGAAGGTAAAACAGAGCTTGTTGATAGATTACACATTCGCCATATCCGGTCGGCAAAACTCTGAACACATCTTCCCTTTTTTAAGAATGACTTCAGTGCCGTTCTTTGTTCTTTTCTCAGAGAAAAGCTTAACTCCAAGTCTTGCAGAGTCGCGGTCAAAGCTGATTCGAAAGACCGCTGACGTTCGCCAGTTTCTTTGTTAACTTGAAGCACGCAAACGCAACTCGGCCGTCGTCATTATGGCCCCGCCCACCGACTCTATACACAATGTGATTGGTCCGGCAAGAGTTAGGCGATTACTGCTCAGAAGGGTATTGAGAGTTGCTAGACGACACTCGCGGGCAGATTAGATTTGCTGCCGCTGGGGTGCGTTTAGATTTCTAGGCTAACCTTTTAATGGTGTACTCACTGAATTTCTTGCGGTGAGGTTGCGAATTGCAATAGCCCACCGCTCACCCTTCCCTTTCAAAGCACATAGAGAAACTACGGTGTCTGACACAGGACAAAAATGTAGACTGAGAGAGCAGAGAGTGACTAGCGCTCTGTAGGGAGGTTTGTCCGTTTAGAACAGTGGTTTTCAAACCTGTCCTGGAGGCGCCCCTGCCCTGCACATTTTGTATGTCTCCCTTATCAGACACACCCAGTTTAGTTCTTGCAGTCTCTGCTAACATGGTGATGAGTTAAATCAGGTGTAATAAATGAGGGAAAAACAAAACGTTCCGGGCTGGGGTGCCTCCAGGACAGGTTTGAAAACCACTGGTTTAGAAACATGATGGAACAAAATGGTGACTTCACTGTAAGGTATAAGGAGATAGAAATGGCTCATTCTAAGGTAATAAAAAACAATGGTTAATTATGTAGGTCTAAGTTCTTTATACTCCACTAAAACATAGTTATGTATATGATATTACATTTCTGTCAATAAATCCTCATAAATACTACACATTGCACTTTTAAGGTATAAATTTACACTCTTCGGGTACAAAGGTTTACCTTTTGAAAGTGTTCCACACCGGTGACAGCTTTTTTACCTTTTTTTCTGCAAGTAAAAGTTTGGAGTAAGAAAGTATTTATGTTTTGGAAAGAAGTGTCTTCTGTTAACCAAGGCTGCATTTATTTGTAGAAATTACTAATATTGTGATTATATTATTTTCTATTTATAATAACTTTTCTATTTTAATATATTTTAAAATATAATTTATTCTTGTGGTCACAGCTGAATTTTCTGCGTCTTAATTGTCACATGATCCTTCAGAAATCATTCTAATATGCAGATTTTTAGTTTTATCAATGTTGAAAACAGTTGCTTAACTGCTTAAATACTTTTGCGTAAACCATGATACATTTTTTCATGATTCTTTGATTAACAGACAGCACTGAAATATAAATATTTTGTAATATTATAAATGTATGTCATGTTCATGTACCCTTATGTATAATGAAAAATCATAACCAAAACTTTTGAGCAGCCTAGTGTAGAGGGTTTAAACGACTGCTAAAAACATAATGACATTATTAGTCAAGCTAAGTCATATAGCACTTTATACAATGCAGGTTGTTTTTAAATGACTTAACCTTGCCAAAGTTAAATAAAAAGAGTTCACATGAGTCTCAAACACCATTGCCTCCTCCTTCATATGTAAATCTTGTTTGTGAAAAACGCTACCGAAAAAGAGGCTATTTTCAACAAAACGCCACGTGATGTGACGCAATCACTGAGATCCTTAATATGTACGCCCCCAACATTTGCATGTCAGCAAATGTTCATTGTCAGGCGGAACTGCGCAGTGCGCAGCCGTCAGGAGTCAGATAAACAAGCGTCACGTGAGGATAGCGAAACCGGCACATCATGGAAATAAATCTCATGTTCCAGGCTGTGCAAGGGATGTGAGGACTTTTCATAGCCTTCCCACAGAAGAAAACGTTTCAGGAGAATGCGAGTCCCGGCTTTAAATGATGCTTCCATGCTCTGGGCAGATAGCGCACGCTGTGACGTAAGCCATGCATTCATGAGTCTTGAGTCTATGACTGTGCCCAGAAAAGATACCCTTTGGGTGGGGAACAATGAGCTTTTGGCGATATTGATCCTCAGACCCAAACAGTCTAGGGGGTTGAGGAGCCAGGATCTGTGTGTTAAAAATTGTATTCGCGACTGGGCTATTACAATCCAGTCGTCGATGTAGTGAGTACACGCATCACTGTCAGTCTGAGCGGGGCTAATGCCGCGTCCATGCACTTCGTAAATGTGTGGGGTGCCAGGGATAACCCGAATGGCAGAACTGTGTACTGATAAGCCGGCCCCTCGAAGGCGAATCTCAAGAATGGCCTGTGGTGGGGGGCTATCTGAATGTGAAAGTATGCGTCTTTCAGATCTATTGTGAAAAAACAATCCTCTAGGTGAATGTGTGTGAGGATTTGTTTCACCGTCAGCATTTTGAAAAAGCGAAACATCAGAGCTTTGTTCAAATGTCTTAGATCCTGGCGACTTCCATAACTTAGCCAGCGCGTCATGTACCTCAGGGAAGAAAGGCGCGGGCTTCTGAGGAGAAGATAGGCGGCAACTTTCGAGGTACCATTCGCTAAGTCTGCTGCGTGCTGACTCTTGAGGCTGGGACTACTCGAGCCCAAGGTCTCCTACGGCCTTGGTGAGCACGCGGATCAGCTCCGCGTAGATGCTAGTCTTGGCACTCGTGGCAGTCTGTGTTGAAGCGGCGGGCTCCGAGACTGACCACTCACTGCCGGACGTGGCTGGCGATGGTCCTTCGAAGGAAACAGAATAGGCTGTTCTTCTAGGTGAAGGTGACTGGCAAGGCGCGTGGGAAATTACCCGGCGTACAGTCACTCGGTCGCTCATGTGGCCTCTGGTCGCGGCGCTTCTTTCTGCACGGTCCACGAGCAGACGGAGAGATCTGGTCAAAAATGGCGAGGTGAGCCCGAAGGGTCTGCTGCGCCATCTCATTGCATTCGGAGCAGCCGCCTCTGGAAAGTGCAAGTTGCGCGTGATCCCGTCCGAGGCACGTCACGCAGATGATGGGACGGTCGCCGCTGAGGAGAGGGGCTCTGCACGAGCCGCAGGATATGCGAGGCATTTGCAACAATGCTTTGCGCTCTTTTAGAAAAAAGTTAGCTGAAAGGATATAGCGCCGGATGGCGTTGCTGGAATGTCAGGGATGAAGGCAGAGACCGGGGGAATCCAAGGTCCTCAAGCTGCAGATTCTGCTGGTTGCTTTTTGACGGCGGTTGCTTCTTCTGGAGGTCAGCGACAGTGTCGCTGAAGGAGATTAAATCTGATACCTATGGCGAAACAGTCTTATATAGCCTCCAGTATGCTAATTTAAGTCCCTTTTTCGGCGGTTTCTCTAGAGTGCCCCCAAGTTCCTGCAGTTGCCAATCAGAGCGCTCCTCACGCCGTGCTTTTGCCGTGCAGCGACACTGCGCTTTACATAGATACCTTTATATAATAAAGTTTTACTTCATATTCTCGAGAAAAGGAGATTTTCCCATACGCGATATGAGAGACCTCTCGATAGGGAACTACGTTTACTACTACTGCTTAGTTGCTTGCAGATCGCTTAGTCGATCCTTGTAGCTAACGTTACCTTCTTCGCCATCTAAGTTGAAACAATAGTCATTTGACAAGGCTTAGTCAATTTGTTAAATAAATATACATTTTTGAGAACTGAAGTATGATTATTTTGCAGCGGGTGAGTATTAAACAGTACACTGTCTATTTTGAGTAGCTTCTACATTTCTTTTTTTTGGCTAAATAAATCGACTTTTAAATCAGTACTATACTGTCAAACAGTAATGTTACTGTAAACAACTTATTTACGCGCCCAGTTCAGTTCGTGATTCAAAGTTGAGAAGCTATCATTATAAAATCATTGCCATGACGGATTGTATAGATGTGTTAGCTATCATTGAGCAGCAGTGGAGTGAAACAGCCAATCAGAGCCGAACTCTGCATTAATATTCATGACCCTTCCAAATAAGGCAAAAACAGAGCATTAAATTTCTAGGGTTTCTAGGGTTGTAAATAGATCTGTAAAACCGTATCTGGAACATTTTTGACCTTAAATAAGCCACATGCCCTCTATTTAGATATCAGAGAACAATTTAACATATGGTTTCAAATCATTCTAGGGCACCTTTAACATTCAGCTGAAGTCAGTTTATTGTAGATTAAGTTCTGTTCAATAACTATAATTAATCAATTACCGGTATGAGTTAAATTTAGCTATAAAGCAGCTCTGTAGAGTACGGTGATGTCATCTGTCAGCTCTGTTCTGTTCTCATCCAATAGTATCAATACAGGCCATTTTTTTACATAATAATCCATTGTTATTCTTTTACCGATTGTGTGTTCTATAATATAATTACATTAATATTTGACTGGTTATTTTGCGTGCTGGTATAAGAAACAAAAATGTTGAAGCTGTGTATCATATGACACATTTACTTCACCCCAAGGTGCTGCAGGTTCCTACCTGTGAACATACACAGACGTGCCTCGGGATAAAACCACATATTTCTTTGGGTCTGACTTTGTCAATTGGTTCTCATTTGCAGAGGCGCCTAACAGCTCCATTCGTTATATTGGACTATTTGACCTGTAGACAGAGAGAAGAGCAGGACGAATGTATGGCAGTGAGGGAACATTCAAAATAATGGGAAGTGGGGGGATGAGGTCTCTGCATAATAAATTCCACACGTCATGGAAGTCAAGATGACTTAGACAAAGTCCTCATGAAATTAAAATTGACCCGATTTACTTTGTTAGCACACATTACAGGTCAACTCAACCCCTGTTCAGAGCCTATAACTCCACCTACTGGCAATATTTAACAAATGTTGGAAAAGGGGTCTATATAGATCAGTCGGGCAGAGCCCAGTAGAGGCAGAGGGGACGAACTGAGGGTGGGGCTGAGCGGGATAGTGCACCTGAGACCCGCAGTGACGGATTGATTGACAGCTGTCACACTTGCAAAGATGGAGAGTGACTGGAGTGATGCCAGTAGCTTTGCAAAAGAGCAGTCACTCGAAGTAGAGGACTTTTCTCCCCTACCTTCACCTGAAGTGGAGGAGGGGGAATTTTCTGTAGTTGACACGGGGCCAGAGCCTTATCAATTCGAGCTGCTGTCTCAAACTGTGGTCTTAACACTCGATGATGACAATGTTAGCAAAACAGCAGCACGAGAGAATGAGGCCACTGACCTTATCTATGTAAAGTAAAATCCTTATACTGAATGCCACTAAAAATAGATCAGATACATGTGATGTATTTTTATTCAAATGAACTGAAGGCAGCGCAGGACCAATGCGTTCAAACCTAACAGCCTATTAGATTTCCTCAAATAAAAGTTAGACTATATATACACCAGCACATTACGGCATTGTTGTTCAGCAACCACTTGCGTGTGCGTGTCAAGGTTTGAAAGTGCGGCTCGTGTATGAAATATATCTGTACACATGATTAAACACTGCATTATTTAACCATATTTTCTTCATTGGAGTGTTGATAGCAAGTGTCAAGTAAGTTGCATTCATAATGTTTCTACTTCATGTACAAACCAGATTCCAAAAAAGTTGGGACTGTACAAATTGTGAATAAAAACAGAATGCAATGATCAAAAAAGTTGGGTCAAGGCCACTGTGTGGCATCCGCCCTTCTTTTTATAACAGTCTGCAAATGTCTGAGGACTGACAAGACAAGTTGCTGAAGTTTAAGAATAGATATGTTGTCCCATTCTTGTCTAATACAGGCTTAGTTGCTCAAATGTCTTAGGTCTTCTTTGTTGCATCTTCCTCTTTATAATGTGCCAAATGTTTTCTATGGGTGAAAGATCTGGACTGCAGGCTGGTCATTTCAGTACCCGGTTCTTATACATTCAGTTATCTTCTATAGTTATTCTACGCAGCCATGATGTTATAACTGATGCAGTATGTGGTCTGACATTGTCATGCTGGAAAGGTCTTCCCTGAAAGAGACGACATCTGGATGGGAGCAAATGTTTTTCTAGAACTTGGATATTCCTTTCAGCATTGATGGTGCCTTTCCAGATGTGTAAGCTGCCCATGCCACACACACTCATGCAACCCCATACCATCAGAGATGCAGGCGTCTGAACTGAATGCTGAAACTTAGGTTGTCCGGATGACATGGCGTCCCAGTTTTGCAAAAAGAACCTCAAATTTTGATTCATCTGACCACAGAACAGTTTTTAACTTTGCACAGTCCAATTTAAATGTGCCTTGTCCCAGAGAAAATACCTGCGCTTCTGGATGATGTTTATATATGGCTTCTTTTTTGACCTATGGAGTTTTAGATAGATAGATAGATAGATAGATAGATAGATAGATAGATAGATAGATAGATAGATAGATAGATAGATAGATAGATAGATAGAGAGAGAGAGAGAGAGAGAGAGAGAGAGAGAGAGAGAGAGAGAGAGAGAGAGAGAGAGAGAGAGAGAGAGAGATAGATAGATAGATAGATAGATAGATAGATAGATAGATAGATAGATAGATAGATAGATAGATAGATAGATAGATAGATAGATATTTTCAGCTGTCATACACTGTAATCTGAAAAAGAGGCAACATCATTCACTCAACTCCCATAAAACTCTCTAAGCTCTTCTAATAAATCCCATCAGGCGTCTGTCAATCAGAATTCAAGAGCAGCTCAGGCAGAACAGGATTCCTGAGGGAATTTGCCAGGAAACCTTTTTATTTGGAGTTGACTAAAGCAATTCACAATGTAGCCGTCAAAATCAATCTGGGATTGAGAAGATTGAAGATGAGGTATAGATATGAAACTGAAAAGAAAGAGTTATTTTCTATCTTTCTTTTGTGTGTGTTTGTTGTCTGAGATCACAAGAATGATGTAATAACCGAGATACAGTCAGACTATAAAGTTATTATCTTTATCTCTCAGAGAAGGGGTGGTCTGTACTCCGCAGGGGGGGCTCCAGGTTTTGGCTTTATCCCCACACAAACACACCTGATCCAACTAATCAAACTCCTGCCGAGAGGAGGATAAGCACAATCAGATGCGAGAGACCAGCTCTTCAGGAATCTGTGGAATTTAGTGACTGTAGTTACTTCATAGTTTTCACTACTTGATAATTAATGTATGAATGCTTGACTGATGTAATCAGTTTTATGAAAGTTAATGTAAATCTATTAAAGATATTACACATTATAAATATAATAAATATTAAAAACACTTGAACGCAAGTTCAGTTTGTTAAAAGTTAATTTAGATTAAATGAACTAACAACAAAGTTTAGGTATGTATTAATGTAGGCTAATATTAAATTATATAAATACTATAATATGATATACGTATGTTATAAAATATACCTATTATTCATTGTTAATGTCTGCAACTTGACATGGTAAAATATCAGTTTTAATATTCGGCAACACTTTTTTACAGTGCCTTTGTTGCACGTGACATGTAATTACTATAGTAATAACAGTAAATTATGCATAATTACATTCAACTAAGCTTAACCATAACCCCATAATAAGTACATGTAGTTAATAAACATTAACTACTTAAAATAAAATGTAACCCAATTTTTTTTTTTATCTCAATTGTTGACATTATAATTTATAGCGGTGCCAAAAATATTTTCACATTGGGAACATTCATTCATCTCTGTTAATGTTTGTTAATAAAAATACAGTTGGTTTATGTTCACAGTGATGTACATTATGTTGACTAAGATTAATAAATGCAGTCGAAATACTGTTTATTCAATAGTTAACTAATAACAAATCAAACCTTATTGTAAAATGTTACCAATAATTATATGTAGCATACAGTATTTATTAGCAATAACAAAAAACGTGCATAATAATAGTAATAATAGTACATTATGCATAATTACAAAACCAAACCCTCATTTTTGAGTGAGTATGTACTTATTAATCAATATTATGCAGTACTTATTTGTACAATTGCTCTGTTAGAAAGGCACCTTAACACTTTTTTTACAGATATATTTATAAGTACATGTAAGGTGTATAACAGCGACACTGTAAAATAAAATATTAACAAAACTCGGTTACACATTATTTTAAGATGTCTTTGTTACACTGCAATTATACATTAATTACTGAGTAATATTATGTAACTACATGTACTTACTGCAACATTAGGATTATGGTTTGGTTCGGTTCGGTTCTGGCTTATTTTCATATATTTATGCATATTGTTTAGCTATAACTATAGTAACTACATGTTATATGTAACAATGACGCTTTAAAATAAAGTGTTACCCAAAAATCTTTATGATGTGAATTACGTTTATTTGGTTTATTTGGCACTCTTAAGATAAGTGCACACTTTTATTAAAGGGTTAGTTCACCCAAAAATGAAACTCATGTCATTAATGACTTCACACCCGTAAGACCTCCGTTCATCTTCAGAACACAGTTTAAGATATTTTATATTTAGTCTGAGAGCTTATCTAAGTGTATGCACACTATACTGTCCACGTCCAGAAAGGGAATAAAAACATCCTCAAAGTAGTCCATATGTGACATCAGTTACTTAATCAGAATCTCTTGAAGAATCAAAAATACATTTTGGTCCAAAAATAACAAAAACTACGACTTTATTCAGCATTTTCTTCCTGGTTTGTTTTCAGTCCTCAAATAAAGATTCAAATGATTGTGAATCAGTGGATTGATTCATGATTCGGATCGTGTGTCAAACTGCTGAAATCACATGACATTTGCGATCCAATTCATGAATCAATCCGCTGATTCATAACCGTTTGAAGACGGAGGTCTTACAGGTGTGGAACGACATTAGATTGAGTCTTAATGACATAAGTTTAATTTTTGGGTGAACTAACCCTTCAAGATTTGTTGGTGATTCATATTTTGTAAATAAAGTGGTAAATTATTATTATTATTATTATTATTATTATTAGTAGTAGTAGTAGTAGTATTATTAGTATTATTATTTTTATTATTTATTTTATATTTTATTTTATGTTTTGCACAGACAAAGCCACTGGAGTCAAATGAATTACTTGTATGATTTCTTTACTAACTTTCTGAGGCTTGAAAGTGGTAGTTGCGTAGACTGTCAATGAGTTCTCTCAGATTTCATTAAAAAGATAATTTGTGCTCAGAAGAGAAACGCAAGTCGTACAGGTCTGGAACGACATGATGTTGAGTAATTAATGACTGAATTTTCACTTTTGGGTGAACTATAAATGTAAAACTTCTGATTTCAGATTCTTTGAGGGTATTTGTTGTGTTTGTGAACAGTGTTTTTTTTAAACTGTCTGTTTTGCAAGAATGTTATTTCGAGTACATCGACTGTTGACTGAGACTACCAGCAATATATGACTAATATTTGACTGACTTTGAGCTGAATATGAATCCCCATCATGAAGGGCAGAGCTCAAACCTTGGCAAAGGCTTTATCTGAAAACATGACTGTTTCGAACTTTAGCATGACACTTGATGGTTGAGTTGTCACAGCATGGCAGCTCTTGGACTCATGTCTCATGACATCATGTCTGTCTGTGCCAGATAAGAGAACTGATAAACAGAGGAAGACTCCTGAATAAAGCAATTAATCAGCACCGTGGGCTTCCAAAAAGCCTGCTCTGACATCTGACAGAGGCCTTAGGCTAGTTATTTAAGGTTATGAGTCAAAGTATGCCTGGAAATTAATTGATTTTTAGCTTATAGTTTCACATGTGTGTCAGTGTGCAAGCATGTGTGGGTTTGTGCTTGTGTGTACCCTATGAGGTGATGAGTAACACACATATGGTAGATATCAGTGACATGAGGAGGAGCAGACACCCCGATGAGTACTCACACACCCTGTCTCCCCATCCTGTCTCCATAGTCCCTAAAGGGACTTCATAGTAACTCTATCCCGTACATGCTATACTCAAAGGTGCTGTGCTGGTGGGGGTGTTTGTGTGTGTTTCTGTGCAAATGTGTGTTTTTTGTGTACAGAGCTGGTAACAGCACTAACATTACGGAAAAAATATATATTTTACCTAAATTACCTTTTTTTGAAGGAAAGAAATGAATATACTTTTCCGCAAGCAAACATTCAACTGATTAAAAGTGACAGTAAATCTTTATAATCTTCGACATTTATTTAAAATAAATGGTGTTTAGTCATGAAAACGCTTGGGATAGTCTGTAATACATTTTATTAATGTAAATGGAATTTGGATGGGTTTGGTCTTGGCAGACTATAGGGGCCGTTCATATTTTCACGATCTGAGCACATGGTCTGAGAGCCTGATCTCCCAATCCCTTTAAAAGCCAGTTGCACTTGCACCACGATGGATTCGCTATTTACATGGCGGAATTTGCAAGCGGAAAGACTGAGCGCTTCTCTGAGCGAATCCTTTTATTTTTAATATTTAAACATATTTGTGTGTAATAAGCAGAGAGTACGCGCATTGTGCACCCACCTATAGACTACAAAATAAATACTGCAGTCGATTTCAGTTTCAAAATAGCAGCTCGGCAACAATGCGTTTCAGATGATGGGTGAACGGATTTGCATTTGCTATTTAAACAACGTAACGCAGGACATGAAAATGAAAACTGCGTCAGGCTGAAACTAGCAAAAAAACACTTGCATCACGCCTGCCGTCGCATTGCGGCAGATCTGCTGCTCAAAGCACGTATGACTGACTTCTGTTAAATGCTCAAAACGAAGGGAAACATGCGGCCTCTGCTAGAGAAAGGGACCCAGATATCAGATCTATGCAGGTGGTGCTGGGGAGGTGGAGGATCAGAATAAGAATTTGCATAGCGCGTGGAGTCAATGTATTCGTTTGGATGCATCATGGTTATAAAGGGAAGTATTAATGAAAACATGAACACCATTGGCTGTGGAAGTTACATGGAAACAATCAGAACACGAATAATCTTTCACGGCTGAACTATTCATTTAAGTGGCACAACTGTTGTCAACATTGATAATAATAATAAATGTTTCTTGAGCACCAAATAAGCATATTAGAATGTTTTCTGAAGGATCATGTGACACTGAAGACTGGAGTAGAAATAGAATAGAAAGTAGAATTAATTTATAATGATATCTTAGGGGTGCCCTAGAATGAGTTGAAACAATAGTTTAAATTGTTCTCTGATATCTACTTTAGGGTATATATGACTTATTTAAGGGTTAAAATTGTCCAGATACGATTTTACAGGTCCATTTACAAACCCCAGAAATTGTCCATAGGATATAATGCTCTGTTTTTGCCTTTTTTGGAAGAGTCATGAATATTAATAGAGTTCGGCTCTGATTGGCTGTTTCACTGAGCGACTCTTTTCAGAGACAGAAACACATCTACCTTATACTGTCAATCCTGGAGAGATTATGCATCCAACCTTATGTTTGATCCTGTTTCTGACGAAGATAAAGATTTTGAGAAACAACTAATTGTGTTGAGCTTGGAAATGGACGCTTTTGAGTGGTAAGTTTAGTCTTTATTTTCAGTAAGACCTGCAAAATGTAACGTCAGGACTATAACCTTAGCATACATGTGAACTAGCATTACTTTACACGTTAACTCATATCGTCAGCAGTCACTACTTTGTTTTTAGCATTTAAAAAAAAATGTAATCACTGTAATGCGTCACTGTTTGATTTTACAACGATAGCTTCTTCCCTTTGAATCACAAACTCTAAAAAACAGCGAACTGGGTAACGATAGCACACAAATATGTTGTTTGTACAGTACAGTAGCCTACAGGTGTTTTTTGGTTTTTTTTTTTTTTACAAATTGACGATGCCTTGTCAAATTATTACAACTTAAATGGTGGAGATGACGTTAGCTAGAAAGGATTGAGTGAGCGATCTGTAAGCAACTAACTTTAAACTGAAATTGAACAAATTTACTGCAAATACAAAAATATGTCAGCAAATTAAGTTGTGGCGCTGTAAGATCCAAATTTAATATCTTGTATGACTTCCATGAGCTTGAAGGACTGCATCCATGCGGTTTGGCAAGGATTCATACAATTTATTGATGAAGTCATCAGGAATACATGCAGGTCTTGCATGCCTCCCAGAGTTCATCAATATTCTTTGGTTTCGTCTTCCATGCGTCCTCTTTCATCCTACCCCACATATGCTCAATGATGTTCATGTCTGGTGACTGGGCTGGCCAATCCTGGAGCATCTTGATCCTCTTCGCCTTGAGGAACTTTGATGTGGAGATGGAAGTATGCGATGGAGCACCGTCCTGCTGCAGAATTTGGCCTCTTTTATGGTTGGGAATAAGAGGTAGCTAAGATTTCTTGGTATTTTAGACTATTGATGTTGCCTTCCACCCTGCTGATCTCTCGCACACCCCCATACTGGATGTAACCACAGACCTTGATTTTTCCGCCACCAAACTTCACTGTTTTCCGGGTGAATCTCAGATCCATTCTGGCTCCAGTAGGTCTCCTGCAATATTTGCGGCGACTGTGGTGTAATTCAACAGAAGAATCATCAGAAAATCCACCTTCTGCCACTTTTCCTGCATCCATCCTTTTAGCAGGCTGTGGGCCTTGGCAAATGCCACACGGTTTTTCAATTGTCTTTTGTTTAGTGCTGGCTTCTGGGCACTGATTCGACCATGGAGGCCATTTCGAGACAGAATCCGACAAACTGTTCTGGTTGACACAGGGACTTCAGGTGACCAGGTCTCGTGGAGCTCTGCTGCAGTGGAAAATGGGCTGGCCTTGGATTTTCGAGCTAACAAACGGTCCGCTCGAGCAGTTGTCTTGCGGGGTCTGCCTGATCTGGGCTTGTCAAAAACGTCTCCAGTCTCTTCAAATCTTTTTTTTATCCTCTGTACTTGACGCTGAGACACATTGAAGGTGTCTGCCACATCAGCAGTGGATCTGGTCTTCAGCCTCTTGATAATCAAAACTTTAGTCTCAGGGTGAATCTTAGGCATGTTTGCAGAGGTCTAGTTGCAGTTGATGTGAAGGTCTAGCGTACTGGGGTTCTTTTTATACACACTTGAGACCTAATTGATCCATTATTAGTCACAGGTGAAGCTCATATGACAAGGTGACAACACTTATGTGTTTGCAAAAATTGACTCAATGGGCTTTACCAAGCTGTGAATATTAGAATACTTTTTGAAAGTTTAGTTTTTCACTGAAACATTATCACAAAAGCTGGTGGGATTAAAATGAGCCATTTCTTGTAAAAAAAAATCTTGATTAGAAATATATTTCAGCGGCACTTTAGGTCAATTTGTACACAAGCGACAAGACTTTTGTCAGGGACTGTAGTATATTAACTTTGACATTTGTCATACTGATGTATACTACTTGGAGTTTCCTATTGTTACTGTACTAGCATCTTGCGTTAGATCTAGACAACATAGGGGATATTATCGTTAATGTTGTCTCACTAAGAAACTTCCAGTTTAATCAGAAATTGTTTGGACGCTGAGTGAAGCCTGCTTGATATTGTCCCGTTTAGAAAAACTGTCTGTGGTGAAATGGGCCGAGCAAACGAACAATTTTTAATTAAATCTTTGTGGTATCCGGTTATAGATAAACATGCCTGTTGACTGTTTTGTTCAGTGGGAAGGGTCTGAAAAGTCCCCACCTCCCCTGCACAGCCTGGAACATAACATCTATTTCCATGATCTGCCATTTTCGCTATCCTCGTGTGATGTATGCGCTGCCGTATATCAATGTTGGAGACGATTTTAGACCCAGCGATTGCATCACAGTTGGCGTTCGCCTGAAAATCACCTGTTTTTCCGTGTTTTTTTACAAACAACATTTACATATAATGGAGGAAATAATGATGTTTGAGACTCACTGTATGTCATGTACTGAATTCTTGTTATTTAACTATGCTATGTTTAATTACTTTTTTTCAATTTAGGGCACCTTTAAATAATATTTAATATAGTTTATATATGAGTTTTAATCAGAATGTGTACACCTTTGTTCTTTTACATTTAAATAATTATTACATGTCTAAAAAAAAGACACCAAGGGTTTTCCCAGACATCCTTTCATTCTCTTTCCATTATCCTCCTTCCTTTGTCTTCCAGATTTTTTTGTCTTTATTTGTATTTATTTTCAGAGTGAACATCCTTCATATGGGATGTGCTTTAATGTGTGTGTGTCAGGGTGCAGTGAAAGTGTAAACCCTTTATACACAAAAGCTGTATCCTGTAGGATAAAAAACAACTGTCTCTTTTCCTATTTTTACCAGTGTGTGCCAAATTGTGCCCCTTTATCCGGTGTGTGTGTGTGTGTGTGTGTGTGTGTGTGTGTGTGTGTGTGTGTGTGTGTGTGTGTGTGTGTGTGTGTGTGTGTGTGTGTGTGTGTGTGTGTGTGTGTGTGTGTGTGTGTGTGTGTGTGTGTGTGTGTGTGTGTGTGTGTGTGTCTTTGAAGAGTAGGAAGCCCCTAGTCTCCTGTGTGAAAACAAGCTGGCAGAGAGATGTCCTCCGGTCACATCAAAGTAAACACACACACAACAGAGGAAGTAAGCACAGACCCACTGGGGTCAAAGGTCACCACAGTGGCATTGTTGGGAAAGCAGAACGGATACTGAGTGGACTGTGACATGTCCAGAGAAGCTCTTGAGTGAGTGAGTGTGTGTGTGTGTGTGTGTGTGTGTGTGTGTGTGTGTGTGTGTGTGTGTGTGTGTGTGTGTGTGTGTGTGTGTGTGTGTGTGTGTGTGTGTGTGACCCGTGAGAATAGGAAATACACTGTGCACTAAATGCAGATGCACTAAATCTGACTGCTGTATTGACAACCAGCCAAAGTGTCCCATCCAAAACTGGCTCCTCTTCTTAAAGATGTTTTTGTTAACTAAATGGCCTGCGAATCAATGAAACATCCTGTGATTGTGTGTTTTGGGGAAGGTGTGTTGTGCATTTGATATGAGTTGGTTTACTGCAGAGGATACAAGTATCTAAATTAACAGGTGAGATGCCCAAGGACAGTCATGATACATTGTTTAATGTTCCTGTTTTTTGCAAAGGTTTATTTTTTGCACAGTATCAAATTAAATTGAGTATCGATGCACATGTACAGTATGTTCTGGTGAACAATATATATATATATATATATATATATATATATATATATATATATATATATATATATATATAGTGTTGCAAAAACATTTACATACACCTTGCAGAATCTGCAAAATGTCAATGATTTTAACAAAATAAGAGGGATCATACAAAATGCATGTTATTTTTCATTTAGTGCTGTCCTGAACACGATATTTTACATAAAAGATGTTTACATATATGTGGCAAGGGGGGCGTGGTTCAGCGAGGTCTGCAGCGGGAGAGAGAGCCGCGGGACGAGCGGTAAGTGAGTGGGTTGGACGCAGATTAATAACACCTGTCTCTTGTTCCAGTAATGAGCACGGAGAGGGTATAAAACATTGGTGGAACCGGAGACCAGGGAGAGAGAGAGTCGGACGGTTGATGCCAGAGACACTGAGACTGAGAAACCGGAAGCCGGAAGTGCCGACCCGGAAGTGATCATTGTTGTTTTGAGTTTTGACGGAAGTCACACGCTGAGTGTGCCGTTTGGTTATTGATATACAAAATAAAAGAGAAAGCATCAACCGTCCAGCCGACCCCCGTGTCCTCTTCCTTCCTCACACATACGAACATTGTTACACTGGTGCCGAAACCCGGGAAGGAAGCAGGACAGCGCCGCCGCCATGCAGACGCCCTCCGCCTCGCCGTTTGCGGACATTATCACCTCTCTCGCGGCCCTCCACCAGGATCAACATCAGGCTATGCTGGACCTTCGGGCGGACCAAGAGCGCCGCTTCGCGGCCATCGTCCAAGGCCAGCAAGAGGACCGCGAGAGGTTCCGGAGCTGGATTGACCGGGAGGTTCGCGCCGAGGCCGCCGGGCTGGCCAGCGCACCGGTCCACGTGCCCCTGCACAAGATGGGGCCACAGGATGACCCGGAGGCCTTCATTGATCTGTTCCAGAAGGCCGCGGAGGCCTGCGGGTGGCCCCGGGCACAGTGGCCGGTGCACCTAATACCACTGCTCTCGGGAGAAGCCCAGGCGGCCGCCCAACAACTGCCGGTGGCGAACCTCCTGGAGTATGAAGATCTGAAGAGGGCCATTCTTCAGCGGGTCGGCCGGACCCCAGAACAGCATCGCCAAAGATTCCGCTCCTTGGAATGGGGCGAGGCCGGCCGACCCTTCGCGATGGCCCAACAGCTCCGGGACTCGTGCCGCAAATGGCTACTGGCCGGTGGAAGCGACGTGGACCACATCGTCAATCTGGTGGTACTGGAGCAATTCATCGCTCGGCTACCGAAGAAGACCGCCGAGTGGGTCCAGTGCCACCGGCCCACGTCGCTGACGACGGCCATCAACCTGGCGGAGGACCACCTGGTGGCGTGCCCGGGGGTCGGCGAACCCCTACTAACCTCTCCCTCTCTCTCTCCCCCCTCTGTTTCTCCCTCTCGTCCTGTCCCTCTCCCTAGGTCCCGCCCTCCGGGCCCTCCTCGGATTCCCCCCAGAGGCCGGGGTGGGATGGGCCCTGGACCGTTCGGGAGTTCGCGGGCTCCGCCCAGGGGGGCGGGGCTGCTGGGGGCGGGGGGTGACAATGGCTCTGGTTCCACGCCCTCCCCGCGCTCATTCTCCAACCCACTCCCCGCCGCCGGGGCCTGGGCTGGCCTGCTGGCGGTGCGGTGATCCGGATCATTTTGAGACTGATTCTCTCGGACCGCGATGACTTCCCTCTGGGGCAGTCACAAGATGAAACCCTTAAGAACGCTTTCCAACAGGTCCGATCGATCGACGGACAGTCTCTCCAACCTGCCTTGCCTGTCTCCTACCCTTATTTTGCCATAATAAAGGATCGGTTGTATCGAGTGACCCAAGACACTCAGACAAAGTTAGATACAACCCAGTTATTAGTACCGAAGAGCCGCCGGGAAATGCTTTTCCAGGTGGCTCACTCTAACCCGATGGCGGGCCACCTGGGGCAGGCGGCCACACTGAATTGCTTAATGACCCGATTTTTTTTGGCCAGGCATTCATGACAACGTGCGCAGGTGGTGCGCGTCTTGTCCTGAATGTCAGTTGGTGAATCCACTGGCCGCCCCAAAAGCGCCCTTGCGCCCACTTCCATTAATGCAGGTCCCCTTCGAAAGAATTGCGATGGACCTCATCGGGCCATTAGAGCGATCCGCACGCGGCCATCGTTTTGCGTTAGTTATCGTGGACAACGCAACACGATATCCGGAAGCAGTGGCCCTCCGCAACATCTCCGCGAAGAGTGTTGTGGACGCACTGTTTCGACTAATCTCCCGGGTGGGGATTCCGAAAGAGATCCTCACTGATCAAGGCACGGCGTTTATGTCACGTACATTAAGCGAACTATACGGGTTATTGGGCATTAAGTCCATTCGAACAAGCGTTTATCACCCACAAACGGACGGCTTGGTCGAACGGTTTAATCGCACACTTAAATCCATGATCCGTAAGTTTGTGCAGGAAGACGCCAAAAATTGGGATAGGTGGTTAGAACCCCTCTTATTTGCCGTGCGGGAGGTCCCACAAGCCTCCACGGGGTTTTCCCCCTTCGAGCTTCTCTACGGGCGCCAGCCACGGGGGGTGCTGGACGTCCTGCGAGAAACTTGGGAGGAGGGGCCTTCTTTGGCGAAGAATGAAATTCAATATGTGCTGGACTTGCGAACAAAACTCCACACCTTGGGGCGGCTATCTAGGGAGAATTTGTTGCAAGCCCAGGACCGCCAGAGCCGGTCATATAACAGGGGTACGAAGCTACGCAAATTCACACCGGGAGAGAAAGTGCTTGTATTACTCCCTACGTCGAGCTCTAAATTAATGTCAAAGTGGCAGGGGCCGTTTGAGGTCGCACGACAGATTGGAGACCTCAATTATGAAGTGATACGATCCGATAGGAACGGGGCACGTCAAATATACCACCTCAACCTCCTTAAGAAATGGAATGAGGTGGAATCAGTGTTGTTGGCAACGGTGATCGGGGGAGAGGATGATCTCGGGCGCGCTGGCCCCTGGGGGAGATCATCTCTCACCGTCCCAACTCACTGATTTATCGAAATTACAGGCGGAGTTCGCCGACGTGTTCTCGCCCCTACCGGGACGTACCAACTTGATTCAGCACCATATCGAGACCGAGCCGGGCGTGGTAGTTCGCAGCCGGCCGTATCGTTTGCCTGAACACAAGAAAAAGGTAGTTCAGGAAGAATTAGGGGCAATGCTCGACATGGGAGTAATAGAGGAGTCCAACAGTGACTGGGCGAGCCCGATAGTTTTGGTCCCCAAAACCGACGGCTCGGTCAGGTTCTGTGTGGACTACCGCAAGGTGAACGCAGTGTCGAAATTCGACGCATATCCAATGCCGCGGGTTGACGAGTTGCTTGATCGGTTGGGCACGGCTCGATTTTATTCGACACTGGACTTAACAAAGGGCTATTGGCAGATCCCCTTGTCTCCATTGTCCAAAGAAAAGACAGCTTTCACCACGCCGTTTGGATTGCACCAATTTGTCACGCTTCCTTTCGGCTTGTTCGGGGCGCCCGCGACCTTCCAGCGACTCATGGATAGGATTTTGCGTCCCCATGCCGCATATGCTGCTGCCTATTTGGATGACATCGTGATTTATAGTCACGATTGGCAGCGGCATATGCAGCATGTTAGGGCGGTCCTGAGGTCGCTGAGGGGAGCGGGGCTCACGGCCAACCCAAAGAAGTGTGCGATTGGGCGGGTGGAAGTAAGGTATCTGGGCTTCCACTTGGGTCATGGACAGGTGCGTCCCCAAATTGATAAGACTGCCGCAATTGCAACCTGTCCGAGGCCCAAGACCAAAAAGGAGGTAAGACAGTTCTTGGGGCTAGCGGGATATTACAGACGGTTTATACCAAATTATTCGGACCTCACCAGCCCTTTGACTGATTTTACTAGAAAGGGGCTACCAGATACGGTCCAGTGGACGGAGCCGTGTCAACAGGCTTTTAGCCAAGTTAAGGCTGCTCTATGTGGCGGGCCGCTTTTACACTACCCTGACTTTTCTCTCCCTTTCTTGTTGCAGACTGACGCGTCGGACAGGGGGCTGGGCGCAGTCCTGGCCCAGGAGGTGGAGGGGGGGGAGCGGCCGGTGCTGCACGTTAGCCGTAAGCTCTCCAAGAGGGAAGCTAAGTACAGCACCATAGAGAAGGAGTGTCTGGCCATCAGGTGGGCCGTTCTCACCCTCCGCTACTACCTCCTGGGGCGGGAGTTCACCCTCTGTTCGGACCATGCTCCTCTCCAATGGCTCCACCGCATGAAGGATACCACGCGCGGATCACCCGTTGGTATCTAGCTCTTCAGCCGTTTAAGTTCAAGGTGGTCCACAGGCCGGGTGCTCAGATGGATGTGGCCGATTTCCTCTCCAGAAATGGGGGGAGGGGGGGCTGCAGGCCGGACGGCTCCCCGGCCTGAGTCGGGCGGTGGGGGTATGGGGCAAGGGGGGCGTGGTTCAGCGAGGTCTGCAGCGGGAGAGAGAGCCGCGGGACGAGCGGTAAGTGAGTGGGTTGGACGCAGATTAATAACACCTGTCTCTTGTTCCAGTAATGAGCACGGAGAGGGTATAAAACATTGGTGGAACCGGAGACCAGGGAGAGAGAGAGTCGGATGGTTGATGCCAGAGACACTGAGACTGAGAAACCGGAAGCCGGAAGTGCCGACCCGGAAGTGATCATTGTTGTTTTGAGTTTTGACGGAAGTCACACGCTGAGTGTGCCGTTTGGTTATTGATATACAAAATAAAAGAGAAAGCATCAACCGTCCAGCCGACCCCCGTGTCCTCTTCCTTCCTCACACATACGAACATTGTTACAATATAGTTTGCAAGACAAAAACAATACAAACCCGATTCCAAAAAGTTGGGGCATTGTACAAATTGTGAATAAAAAAGGGAATGGAATAATTTACAAATCTCATAAACTTATATTTTATTCACAATAGAATATCAAATGTTGAAAGTGAGACATTTTGAAATGTCATCCCAAATATTGGCTCATTTTGGATTTCATGAGAGCTACACATTCCAAAAAAGTTTGGACAGGTAGCAATAAGAGGTCGGAAAAGTTAAATGTACATATAAGGAACAACTGGAGGAACAATTTGCAACTTATTAGGTCAATTGGCAACATGATTGGGTATAAAAAGAACCTCTCAGAGTGGCAGTGTCTCTCAGAAGTCAAGATGGCGGAGGATCACCAGTTCCCCCAATGCTGTGGCAAAAAAAAAAAAAATAGTGGAACAATATCAGAAAGGAATTTCTTGGAGAACATTTGCAAAAAGTTTGAAGTTATTATCATCTACAGTGTATAATATCATCCAAAGATTCAGAGAATCTGGAACAATCTCTGTGTGTAAGGGTCAAGGCCAGAAAACCATACTGGATGAATGTGATCTTGGGGCCCTTAGACAACACTTCATCACTTACGGGAATGCTACTGTAATAGAAATCATAACATGGGCTCAGGAATACTTTCAGAAATTGTCGGTGAACACAATACACAGTGCCATTCACCGTTGCCGGCCAAAACTCTATAGGTCAAAAAAGAAGCCATATCTAAACATGATCCAGAAGCGCAGGTGTTTTCTCTGGGACAAGGCTCATTTAAAATGGACTGTGACGAAGTGGAAAACTGTTCTCTGGTCAGATGAATCAAACTTTGAAGTTCTTTTTGGAAAACTGGGACGTCATGTCATCCAGACTAAAGAGGACAAGGACAACCTAAGTTGTTATCAGCGTTCAGTTCAGACGCCTGCATCTCTGATGGTATGGGGTTGCATGAGTGTGTGTGGCATGGGCAGCTTACACATCTGGAAAGGCACCATCAATGCTGAAAGGAATATCCAAGTTCTAGAAAAACATATGCTCCCATCCAGACATCATCTCTTTTAGGGAAGACCTTGCATTTTCTAACATGACAATGTAAGACCACATACTGCATCAGTTATAACATCATGGCTTTATAGAAGAACTATAGAAGATAACTGAATGTACTGAATGTACGGATGAACGGAGGTCTTACGGGTGTGGAACGACATTAGGGTGAGTCCTCCATTTATCATAATGACTTTTTTTGGTTCAATCTTACACTTACAGACAGTACATACTTAAGTTTTGATATTATTGTTTTTATACTCAGAACACACAAATACACTGTAACAAATATATTTTACTTTCCCCTCAAAAACAATGTCCACAGTCTATATCCCAACCAACACAACGTTGCACTTACAGTGGTCTACATACTAAACAACTGAAAAATACTGTATACAGTTACAATAAAAATAAATGTTTCCAATGTTTCCAAGCTTGTTTCAATGTTCATCCATTGCTTCACCAAGCTCGCCTGTTGCGGTAGGTTTAGGGGCAGGGGCAATGTAAGGGGATAGAAATACGGTTTGGACGGTAAAAAAATTATTGAACCTATGTCCCCACATTTCACAAAAACAAACGTGTGTGTGTGTGTGTGTGTGTGTGTGTGTGTGTGTGTGTGTGTGTGTGTGTGTGTGTGTGTGTGTGTGTGCGTGCGTGCGTGCGTGCGTGCGTGCGTGCGTGTGTGTGTGTTATGAAGCCAGTTGCCAAATAGCCAATAGACATTGAAGCAGCACACACTAGCTGGAAGAGCTAAGAGTTCCTAATATACACTTTAAAAAATGATGGGTTAAAAACAACCCAAGTTGGGTTGGAAATGGACAAACCCAGAAATTGGGTTGTTTAAATGGTTCCATTCACTGGGTTCAAACAACCCAATTTCTGGGTTTGTCCATTTCCAACCCAACTTGGGTTGTTTTTAACCCAGCATTTTTTTAAAAGTGTAAGAACAATAGAAGTCAATGGGAAGTTTCCAACATAATGTAAAAACAAATGTGTATGTGAGCACTTTAGAGTAATGCAAGGTTTAATGGTGAAAGGTTAAAGGTGTTTCCTGCTAGTATCCTTCCCACATGCTCATAATATTTTTTTTTTTTGGCAGATGTGCTGATCCGGTTAATCATTTTGCTTCATAATTTTATGGTGATTCAAGATGTGTCCACAGGTGCCTACTCTTCCTCTCTTATACTCTTTCCTTCCATTATAATCAGAATGTCTATAAAACTTGATACTCTTTTTTTCCCACTAATTATAGGCATATGCCACTGAAATCCTTGATTGAGCATGTGGGTCCAGTGTGTGCATATTTGACTGCTTTGAGGTCAATTGCGCATAAGATTTCATCACAGAGCGATTGTAAGCACACATGACTATATTGAGACACATACCACACAATCCCCAAATTGCAATCAGCAGAAAAAATGTCTTTGATGTCAATCAGCAGAATGCAATTTCCTCTTTGTTAACAAGATGAATTGTGTTACATGTATTCACACAAGCACACACTTGCACAAATACAAGCTTTTGTGTTATGTGATCCTGGAGGGTTTCATCTCCCTGTCGTCGGAGGTTTCCCTCGCGCAGCTCTTATCCCCAGAGGAAAAATCCCATCACACACTTCAGCCTGCTGTCTAAACTATGAGCAGGGGCAAAACCGTGGCAAGATAACTTGCGCAACTGTGTGTGCGAAACCGAGTTTTTTGGCTATAAGTGAGATGTCAGGTTCCATGCGGTTCAGGTTTTCGCAGATGTTGCTATGGCTGTGAGCCAGTTGCGTGATGTCATGAGAAAGGCCCTACACCTCCTAAGATAAAACAGAGATTAAGAGGAAATGGAGGTTAAGGACCAAAAAGACCAAAATGTTGATAGCAGACATACATTAAAAATTGGATAGTATAAATGTGAAACAGAGTTTAGTTATTGCACATTTTCCCTATTAGTATACAGTATATAGTCTATATTAGCTTTTTTTTTCTTGCTTTTTTCACTTTTGCATTTGCTAAGATGACTGGTTGGTTTTTAGTCTGTTGCTATAACAAACCCTTAAAACAGCTAAAACATCCTACATTGTAAAAAATATATATATTTTCATGATTTGTTATCACAAAAAAATTTATTTTGTCACATCAACTTAGATGATTTATGTAGTTTAGATAACATAATATTTTAAGTTTTTGTTGATTAAGCTAATCTCCTTGTATTATTTTTTTTTATTTCAATGAACTTAAAATGTTAAGGCAATCAGGTAACTTGCTTTTTTTTATGTTAAACCACCAATATTTTTACAGTGCATACACTGTAAAAAATTATTTTAAAAAAAAGTTACCTGGTTGCCTTAAAATTTTGAGTTCATTGAAATTAAAAATTTGAGTTAATATACAATGACAATTTTTTGAGATTCGACAACCTTTATTAAAATATTTAAAAAATTTGTAAGCATATTGGGTAATTGTGTGTGTTTTATTTCTGATAATGCAGTGAAACATGCCAAATAGTGCTATTTTCATGATTTATCATTTTTTTTATGTGGTTCAGATACAAAAATATTTTGAGTTTCTATTTATTAAACAAATTTCCTTCATTGTATCAACTCAAATTTTTAATTTCAATAAACTCAAAATTTTAAGGCAACCAGGTTACTTACTTTTTTAAGTTAAACCAACAAAAACCAACACAAATTTTTTACAGTGTATGCACAACTCCCTTGTAAAAAATTATTTGATCAATAATTTATGACATCATATGTTTTTACTTTGTTATACAAGATTCAACACATTGTTTTAAAGGTGCACTATGTAGTATTTTTGCAGTAAAATATCCAAAAAGCACTAGGCCAGTGTTATATATTTTGTTCAGTGGAGTTCTATATATCCCAAATGTTTCCAACTATTTGTAAATTGTGAGAAAATTGTGATTTTAACCAAGGAGCAGGGACGTCTGAGGGAGTCGCCTGTCAATTGCGTCAAATCTGCGTTACCCTCAGTTTCCAGCGGCCTTGCTCAGCTCCCTCAACACTCTACCCTGCTCTGCACCATACTACAGAAACATTCATAACCGCATCTATGAACATGATTTCTGCATGAACATGAACATGAGTCCTATCCCGATTCTTTTCCACCGGCTGTGAGGTAAAGACCACATGTCCCAAGATTCTGAGCTCAAAATTGGCGTCATCAAACTACGCATTTGTTTTGAACAGGCGCCTTCTAGCAGAAGGAAACGTTACATAGCGCAGCTTTAAGTCAGTTTCATCTAATTTAAGTAAAAATAAACATCCAAGTTTATTATACTTCAAAATTTAAGAAGGCAACATTTTTTACAGTGATTTTTTAAATATATATTTTTTTGTGTATATATGCAATTCCTTGAGTAAGAAAAAGTTCATATTAATCAGGATTATACAAGAGCCTTTGTGGTGTTTCCATAATCTGAAACATGCCTGGAGGGCTCAACTGGGCTCTTAAAGACTTCCAGGAGTGTAATTTGTAGTGGAATTGTAATACTAGCATGAGGTTAGTGTTCTTTTGAGTGTGCATTTCCTATAATTAGGGTGAACGAACTGTGTAATAGAAGAGTATTGGAGTGCACTGGGTGTGTACTTTGAGTGTAATGGTTCTCCTCCTAAAGGAAGTCAAGGGTTGAGTTATGAGCACGGGAAAAAGAGATGAACGACACTGGAGTGGGAGCAGCAAGGGCTCTTCCCATTCTAAATATATCTGGTTTACAAATGCTATAATAAGAGTTTGACTGGAATAACATTAAAGTACAGTGAATTACACAAAGGTCTCTGCATGGCAGACTTCATTTATTATGTAAGCGTTACTTTTACTATTGCACGTTATGTTATTTCAATTGATGTCTTTAACTGGTAACACTTTACTGTTCCATTATTAATAAATAACTACACTGGAACAATTGTGTAACATTCTACTATTTTTAAAGGTTTTGGATAGTACTGACTCAAGTGTTACTACACCCTACTAAAGTAATCACTTAATTTGGATCAGTATTCTAAAGTGAAGATAATGGTAACTCAGTAGTAATGACTCAAGTGTTACCAAATGACTATACTTAAGGACTTACTATCCAAAAACTTACAAAATCCTCAAAAGCTTACATTGCTTTCAGTCATTACTAGGGAGTTATTATGCTTTTCACTTTGGAATACTAATCTAAATAATTAATAATTCCTTCTGAAGGATTTGGTAATACTTGAGTCATAGTGGGCTACCATGACCTTACTTTAGAATGAATTACACAAAATGCGTTATTCACATTTATTATGAACCTGTATGTAGAAGTTCTTCTTAGTCTTATAGTTATGACAAGAAAATGCTAGCTAATAGTGACCAACCTCATTATTAATTCATTAACCAGAGTGTCTTGTTAGTTAAATACTAAAATGTTAATATTGCGTTTGTGTATGTGTAGTTATTCATTAATATTAGAACAGTATTGCCTTAAAGTTAGTTCACCCAAAAATGAAATTTATGTCATTAATGATTGTTCCACACTCCCCTAATGTTGTTCCACACCCGTAAGACCTCCGTTCATCTTCAGAACACAGTTTAAGATATTTAATATTTAGTCTGAGAGCGTATATGCACACTATACTGTCCATGTCCAGAAAGGGAATAAAAACATCATCAAAGTAGTCCATATGTGACATCAGTTAGTTAATTAGAATCTCTTGAAGCATCGAAAATACATTTTGGTCCAAAAATAACAAAAACTTCAACAAAAACTTTATTCAGCATTTTCTTCTCTTCCTGGTTTGTTTTCAAACCTCAAATAAAGATTCAAACGGTTAGGAATTAGCATAAAGATTCATGATTCGGATCGCCAATGTCACGTGATTTCAGCAGTTTGGCAGTTTGACACGCGATCCGAACTGGACCCCAATCTATAGTGTGACCCTTCTTTTTTTTTTACTCTTCTGATTTCTGTCACTTCTATAAGTCACTCTAAGTTACCTCTGTGTATAAAATGTGAAGAAACACTGAAACATTGAGAGAGGAGATGTAATTTGGAAATGACACAAATCTAACCCATTACTATTTATTATCAATTTATTATCTCAATTCTGTTCCATTCATTCCAGCTCTGCCCCCCCCCCTCTCTCTCTCTTCCTCACGCACTATTTTGCTTTCTTTCTGGACTTGTGCCAAGCATAAATTGGTCCCTTATGCATGGGGGGATTGACTTGGAATAGATGGTAGCTCATGTTGTGTGCAAGTGTGTGAAAAAAAACCAGACACGTGGTGTTGTGTGTTGACAGCCCTGTTCATTTTTGACTCTTGCTCTGTGTGTGGTCATACAGCAACTGCAGAGCTCTGTAATGTATGAGGGCAGAATTTCCTTAATCAGTATTTTTCTTATTGGTTTCCAGTTGAAACTTAGCGACATCTTCAAAACAGTATCAGTTTCCATGGGAAGCATTATTGCACAAGAGTTTCATTTGCATTAATATATAAGAGAACCATCATCATCACCATTCCGTCTAGTCGCTTTTGTCACACACACACACACACACACACACACACACACACACACACACACACACACACACACACACACACACAAAGGTTAGTCGGGAGGAAAGCATCAGAGGGTTAGCAGGTGTGTTGGGGCTTGTCTAAGGGGCCCCATCTTCTGACCTCCTGTTACAGATTACCATACAGGTGAGGGGTCAAATACAACAGAAAAGGGGGGGGGGGGGTGTTGTGATGAGCCCATAAGCTGCAGGCATTGTGCTGTCCACCAAACTTAAAACTGTGACAGAGCCGAGGCCAATCTGCCCCCCAGCTCTCCGCCTCGCTGAAAACTTTCATTAACCTGCGTCAAAAAATGAAGTTAAGGGAGAAGAGTACAGGCCATAGCATGTCTGTCCCATAACCTATAGCGGATTCCGCTCTGACTCTGAGAATTGGGGTCACTGAAGAAAAAACCCAAAAAAAAGTGTCAGTTCTTATTGTTTAGACACTGTGTTAGGGAGACGATTGCTAATCACATGACCTCTGTTTGCCTTTTAGAAAAATTGCCTTAGATTAAATAGAAAACTTGAGCTACTTGTTTGCATCTTCACGGGAGTACAGAGAGGAAATGAGAGCAAAAAAATGATGAATTGCAATAAGTGAGAGTATTTTATCATGAGAGTGATTTATTGAATTAAAGTGAGCTGTGAGCACTTTCCCACACTCTCGCGCATATCTACTGTCAGCTAACATTTCACATATGTGAAAAGTGACACTATATTGCACAAATTATTGGGACACCCCTCCAAATCATTGAATTCAGGAGTTCCAATAACTTTGATGTGCACAGATGTATGAATTCAAGCACCTAGGCATGCAGACTGCTTCTACAAACATTTGTGAAAGAATGGGTCGCTCTCAGGAGCTCAGGGGATTCAAGCGTGGTACTGTGATAGGTTGCCATCTGTGCAATAAGTCCCTTCGTGAAATTATCTCACTACTAAATAGTCCATGGTCAATTGTTAGTGGCATTATAACAAAGTGGAAGCAATTGCGAACAACAGCAGCTCAGCCACCAAATGTTAGGCTACGTAAAATCACAGAGCGGGGTCAGTGCATGCTGAGGTGCACAGTGCCCAGAAGTCGCCAACTTTCTCGAGAGTCAATAGCTTCAGACCTCCAAACTTCATGTGCTCATTAGTTCAAGTGCATAGAGAGCTTCATGGAATGGGTTTCCATGGACAAGCAGCTGCATCCAAGCCTTACATTACCAAGTGCAATGCAAAGCGTCAGATGCAGTGGTGTAAAGCAAGCCACCACTGGACTCTAGAGAAGTGGAGACTTGTTTTCTGTAGTGACCAATCATGGTTCTCTGTCTGGCAATCCGTTGGACGAGTCTGGGTTTGTTGGTTGTCAGGAGAATGGTACTCGCCTGATTGCAGTGTGCCAAGTGTAAATTATTGCAATATAGGTTGGGGACTTGGCGTTGTTTTCCAGGGGCTGGGCTTGGCCCCTTAGTTCCAGTGAGAGGAACTCTTAATGCTTCAGCATACCAAGACATTTTGGAAAATGTAATGCTCCCAATTTTGTGGGAACAATTTGGGGATGGCCTAGCATGACAAGCCAGACCCACATCAAGATGTTTGGTCTGGAAATTTGGTCTCACCATTGACAGCTCAATCCGAGAGGCGGGATAAACGGTTGTCTTTCAAACTCCCTCTGCACGCAATTGGATATCGCTACAATCAACCAGAGCAACGAAGGTGAAGCAGAGCTCGTTGACAGATTAAACATTCGACGTATCCGGTCGGCAAAACTCAGAACACATCTTCCCTTCTTAAGAATGACTTCAGTACCATTATTTGTTATTTTCTCAGAGAAAAGCTTAACTCCAAGTCTTCCAGAGTCGCGGTCAAAGCTGATTCGAAAGACCGCCGTTCACCAGTTTCTGTGTTTACTAGAAGCACCCGCAACTCGGCCGTCATTATGGCCCCGCCCACCGATTCTATAGATGATGTGATTGGCCTGACCAGAGTTTGGCGTTTACAGCTCACAAGTGAATTGAGAGTTGCTAGACGTCACTCACGGCAAATTAGATTTGCTGCCGCTAGGGTGCGTCTAGATTTCTAAGCTAAGGATGGCCCCTTCCTGTTCCAACATGACTGCGCACCCGTGCACAAAGCAAGGTCCATAAAGACATGGATGAGCGAGTTTGTTGTGGAGGAACTTGACTGGCCTGCTCAGAGTCCTGACCTCAACCTGATAGAGCACCTTAGGGATGAATTAGAGCAGACACTGCGAGCCAGGTCTTATCGTCCAACATCAGTGCCTGACCTCACAAATGCGTGTCTAGAAGAATGGTCAAAAAATCTCATAAACACACTACTAATCCTTGTGGAAAGGCTTCCCAGAAGAGTTGAAGCTGTTCTAGCTGCAAAGGGTGGGCCAACTCCATATTAAACCATTAAAGGGGGGGGTGAAACACTCAGTTTCAGTCAATCTCATGTCAATCTTGAGTACCTATAGAGTAGTATTGCATCCTTCATATCTCCGAAAAGTCTTCAGTTTTATCATATTTATAAAAGAAATATGGGCTGTGCCGAGTCTTTCCGGAAAAAACCGAGCGCCTGGAGGCGTATCGTGTGGGCGGAGCTAAAGAATGACGATCGCAAATAAAGCGGTGACGTCCTCAAGCGTGGAGAAACCCATCTCTATCTCAGCTAATACAGATAATGATCCACAATCAAATCTGAGGCAGAAATAAATTGAACAGGAGAAACGGCAACTTCAGGACGTCCGTCTCTGTGGTATGTAACGTTACTATATTTAGGGGCCTGTCAACATTTCTGTGTCTTTACAAGCAGTTTATGAGGACATGATTCAGTTAATGGACTATTGTATGCGACTAGACCTTAGAAGTAGCAAGCAAAACGGTTTTGCACGTCAGAGTCAGACTAGTGTAACGTTATACAGAACAACAATGGATCAACCGTTTGCGCATTTGAATGATGAAGCACGCGATCGTGTCGTTTACTGATGTTAACTCACGCGACAAGCCAATAGCAGAGACATTTGAAGCAGATTTACTCACCGGCTGCTTCCAAAGCAGGACCGAACCTTTATCGCTGGGACCACTCCGTCAAAAACACACTTCTTTGGTATGATTTGTTGAAGTCCTGTGACAGCAGTGACCGTGGAAATCCACTTTGAGACGTGACTGAAGCGATGCTTTGAAGCTTCCCGGAATGCTGTGGTGAAGTGTTGAAGTCGCTCGACGTCACCCATAGGAATAAAGTGGAGCGCGGAGCGCGACATAAGTCTTCACGGAGGACTGGATCTGCAGCTGAGAGCAGTGTTTACGGCGTGCTTTTCCTCTCTCTCGCTCTACTGACGCGCGCGCGCACCCTACCGGGAGAAGAGCCCGTACTGCCCATACAAGGACCTTCCGTTCTATTAACGTCAAGTAGACCCATACTCGAAAAAAACTCTCCGAAACTTGTGAGAAACCGGAAGGAGTATTTTTAACACAGAAATACTCCATCAAACGTCCAACATTAGTTTTTGAAACTTTGTCTATGTTTAGGATGGGAATCCAAGTCTTTAACAGTGTAAAGAGCTCAGTATGCATGAAACAGCATTTCACCCCCCCCCCCCCCCCCCCCTTTAAGAATAGGATGTCACTAAAATGCATGTGCATTTAAAGACAGACATCCCAACACTTTTGGCAATATAGTGTTTGTACTCCCCAACATAGGTCTGTCTGATTGGCATTTCACCATATAATTTAGCAGATTTATCTTGGAACCTAATTATTATAGCTTAACTTTTTTTATGTGGAAAAAGTTAGTAAACCACTACATTTATTACTTTAATAAATGTCTAAAATGAGACCAATTAGTAGAATCATGTACAAATTACAGCACTATTTAATGCCACACCTTATATGAACCTCAATAAACTGATGTGGTTTGGTCATAAGAGAATGTGTTACCATAATATCAAGTGCAGAAGAACTATCTGAAGTGGCTTATGAGCCTGGAAAGGGATTTAAAATTACATCCATGCTATTAAAAATCCACCACAACACTATATGTAAAATAATTTGGAAGTGAAGAAGGTTAGGACCACTGTAAAATAACCAGGCCGGGCTGTAGTTCCAAATTCAGCAGAACAATCTATAACTGATATGGCCAAATATGTCAAAATGTTGAACATTTTCACTTTTGCACTTTTATTCACAGCACTATGCACACATATGAACATTAAAACACACATAAATCCATCACAGTCACGTACACAAATCCATCACAGCATACTCCAATCACCTCTCTAGACAAAACAAACTGATTCTGACTGCTCTCTCTAATTCTCTCTCTCTACATACACACACTGTAACTCACCCCTGCTGTTACTTCAATCAATTTTACCATCCTGCTATTGTTCCCACAATGCCTAGAGGTGGGGTTCGTCCTGTTTTCAGCACACGAACCCCTGAACTCTATTTCTTTGTGACCCATTTTGAGAATGTGCCCAAGTCACAAAGTGTGTCAGTTGGGATTCAAGTCTTCAAGCAGTGTAGGGGGATAGAAAATACGGTTTGTACGGTATAAAAACCATTACGCCTATGGAATGTCCCCACAAAGATAGTGAATCAGACGTGTGTGTGTGTGTGTGTGTGTGTGTGTGTGTGTGTGTGTGTGTGTGTGTGTGTGTGTGTGTGTGTGTGTGTGTGTGTGTGTGTGTGTGTGGCATGTTTTTGTGACATATGAGGACACAAATGTGTATAATGACATAGGTATTACAAGGAGAGGGTAAAATATGAGGACATTACCCATGTCCCCACTTTTCAAAAGGCTTATAAATCATACAGGATAAAAAAAAAAATTAGAAAGTAAAAATGCAGAATGTTTCCTGTGATGGGTAGGTTTAGGGGCAGCGGCAGTGTAGGGGGATAGAAAATACGATTTGTACGGTATAAAAACCATTACACCTATGGAATGTCCCCATATGTCACAAAAACAAAACAAAGCGTGCGTGCGTGCGTGCGTGCGTGCGTGCGTGCGTGCGTGCGTGCGTGCGTGCGTGCGTGTGTGTGTGTGTGTGTGTGTGTGTGTGTGTGTGTGTGTTGCTTATTTGAGTACTGATTTGTGAACAATAGTTAGTAAGGATACTATTAGTACGGGTGAGATCACTTGGCTGATAAATTTAGCTAACAACTCATGGACAGATATAAACAATCCATCATTGTGCTTGTTTAAATATTTCAGTCTCCTATTGTTTATTGTCCCATATCTTGTCTCAAATGAGCCCTGAAACCACTGACTGGTGCTGACAAAATATCTTTGTGTGAGTGTGTGTTTGTGTGGTTACTATATGAACGGAAAGGCATCGTGGTCAGGGAGGGGAGTCGTCGCGGGGCTTGACCTTGTCCAGCAGACTCCCCCTCCCTGTCTGTCTCTCTCCTGCTCTGTCTTTCAGATGGAAGATGTATGATGCCTAATCAGCAGCAGGCAGAACTACCACAGGAAACACCTTCCATCTTAAGGAAAATAACATCTCAGAGAGAGAGAGAGAGAGAGAGAGAGAGAGGAGGAGAGAGAGAGAGAGAGAGAGAGAGAGAGAGAGAGAGAGAGAGAGAGAGAGAGAGAGAGAGAGAGAGAGAGAGAGAGAGAGAGAGAGAGAGAGAGAGAGAGATCTGTAATCATCTTCACATCTGCCTCTCTTCTAGGTTCTAATAGAAACACATCGTGAAGTTCAGAGTGTAGTTAAAACACATGCTAAAAGTTCCTGTGTGAGCAAATAGGAAGAAAAAACGCATACGCTCTTAAGAAGGTTTTTAAAGATTTAAAAAGAGATTGAAAACATTCTTAATGCATTATATATTCTTTAGGTCAGCATATTGTTTTTTTTTTATTTAGTTGTTGTTTTTTTTACATGTCAATACACACTCTAAAAGATGTTGGGTTAAAAAAAATTCAATTTGGGTTGAAAATGGACAAACCCAGCAAAATAATAGATAATATAGCGGTTGGGTTAAATGTTTTTGCTTAAATCAACCCTATTGCTGAACAACCAAATGGCTGTTTTTGTCCATTTTCATCCCAACTTGGGTTGTTTTTAACCCAAGTGTAAATATAATTCTGAAAGAACTACAGAATAAAACTTTTCAGTCACACTTTATATTGCGTGTCTTTACTTACATCAACAACAACAACAACAACAAAAATGTACGGCCAATACTTATTGTGTAAAACACTGTGCTGCTATTGAGGTAAGATATAGGTAAGTCTGTAGTGACACCGGAACTAGAGCAGGATATCAAAACCCGTCCACACTCCTACAGTATCTGTTAGTACAGTTTACTGCAGAACAAAATAAATATAAAGCGATGGAAATGTAGAAATTCGGTTGGTGCCTCAGTGAATCGCTCAGAGAAGCTGTCAATCTCAGCTGTCTATCATGACGTCACGCGAATCCACAAAAACTAAAAATGAAATCTGCTGCCAGGCCAGTAGTTGGCGATGTCACTTTTAAGTAAAAAAGATTTTTGTTTTTAGATGAAAACTGTTGTGTAAAAATACATGTGACATAAAGACAATAAATATAAAGTGGGACAAATGTTTCTTTACCCTATTAATCAGGGTTCTTTTTTAGTTGTAATTGGAAATTTGATAAAAAATAAAAGGAGAATACAATAGAGAATTATAGAAAATAGAATATTGTAAAACACACACACACACACACACACACACACACACACACACACACACACACACACACACACACACACGTAGTGTTTCCATGTTTTATGGGGACATTCCATAGGTGTAATGGTTTTTATACTGTACAAACCGTTTTTTCTATCCCCCTACACTGCCCCTGCCCCTAAACCTACCCATCACAGGAAACATTCTGCATTTTTACTTTCTCAAAAAAACTCCTTCTGTGTGATTTATAAGATGTTTTCCTCATGGGGACCTAAAAATGTCCCCACAAGGACAAGGATTTCGGATATTGCCATCTTTGTGGGGACACACACACAAGACCTTTTTAATATTGCATATCTCCTAAACAGCAATGAATACGCAATTGTATTTTTTGTGCTGAAGTCTCAGGGGTTTTTTTCCTGAGAAAAAGACCTCAGAAATCTCACATATCATCTAGAGTTTCAGAAGAGATCTCATCGTCACACTCTGTGTTCAGACCTGTACAAAACTCTGCAATCAAACATCAGAGATTTCAGTATGAACTCAGAATTTTTTTGTTTTCAGGTGCCTGAACTATTTTATTTGCATTGATAAGCAGAAAAATCCCACACAGAGTTGATGCATCAACGAAAGGCCAAACCTTTGCAAGGTGAAGAGCAAGGTGAAGCAGAAGCAGAGGTTGCGAGTTTCAGCAAGTTTGTTCTTGTTGTTTGCTGAGAGCTTCTTTAAGAGCTCGAGTCAGTTCTTCTTTCACTCACCTGTCACAAGGAATCATTTGCATTCATCAGTAAAGTCTTTTTATCACATTCTTTGTCCCCTCCTCTCTGTCTTTTGATTTGTTTAGACCCCCAGGCCTTGTCATTAAATGCTTACTTGGATTACAGGACATAAAGCATATAGTTCGCAAATCCACACAGACACAAACACACACTGTCAATGTAATGGTCAATGGGAAATTATATTGTTTGCTGACCCTTTGTTAGAAGCCATGTTTGGGACTTTCCAAACAACTTCCTGAGAGAAAACTTTTTTATATGTCTTTATTAAAACATTATTAACCACCATTGTTAAAACACCATTGGCTGTTCACCACAAAAGTGAAATGATTTCAGGTATTTCTGTACAAAACATGACACAAACACACACACACACACACACACAAAGTAGCCTAGCATTGAAAAGTTTGGGGTCAGTAAGATTTTTCGGCAGCACTTTATTTTACAGTGTCCTTATTACACGATACATGTAGTTACTATAGTAACAATTATACATTTTGCATAAATTGCATGCCAGCGTTTAGAAGATGGTGTTCAGCTGCTTTACTATAAGTGTGTGTGTGTGTGTGTGTGTGTGTGTGTGTGTGTGTGTGTGTGTGTGTGTGTGTGTGTGTGTGTGTGTGTGTGTGTGTGTGTGTGTGTGTGTGTGTGTGTGTGTGTGTGTGTGTGTGTGTGTGTGTGTGTGTGTGTGTGTGAGAGAGTGCGTGCGTGCGTGCGTGTGTGTTGATAGGTATAATGCAGCTGTCAGCGTTTAGAAGATGGAGGTCAGCTGCTTTACTAATAGTGCGTAAGTATGTGTGTGTGTGTGTGTGTGTGTGTGTGTGTGTGTGTGTGTGTGTGTGTGTGTGTGTGTGTGTGTGTGTGTGTGTGTGTGTGTGTGTGTAGGAGATGGGAGGGGGGTACCATTCCTTTTCGTTCCTTGACTGTTGTTCAAATCAGCATTTTTGAGGGCATTTGTTTAATTTGTTAAATCTGTCTTCTAGTGACTTCAACCTCTAATGCAAATACTATAGCGGTTTGCAAGTGCAATATGTCTAAAGAAAGTAGTTAGTGCAAATATTTTCCCACGGTGACTGGTGGTGCTTGTTATTTGTCTGCATAAGACACACACACATGGCTTTGACATTGGCTTTGAGCCCATGTCGTTAAAGGGCAGTTTGTCACCAGCAATAGGCAGACGTAAACATCTAAAGTGCTCTAAAAGAGTAACCTCTGCCTGTTATAGAGCACCAAAAGAGTCTAATAATGGCCTATTACAGTCCATAACTTGGCCTTCTGGAGTGTGTATGTGCCAGTGGCCACAAAAATTATTTGTTCACTTAAGACACGCTCAAAATATATGACTGTTATAGCTTTAAATAATAAGCATTTTTGCACTCTTTAAGCAAACCATTTAAAAACAAAGTCACAATGTGACATATTAAGTCACACATGAGTCATGACACATGACATTTTGATATAAGTCAAAAAAAATTATTCAGCTGGTTAAATAACAGGTGATCATTTTTTCCCAGTCAAGATGAATATTGCCTGTATATTGTCTGTATCTCTCACTGAGAGAAAGCACATGTTATCAGTATGTTTTGGGGAAGTTTCTGGTTAGAACTGGAGCTTAATCAGCTCCAACCTTGGACAGAGTGTATGTGCGCAATATTCTGTGTTACAGATTAAGAGTGTGAGTGTCAACTATGAGTGTCAGCTGATTGTACAATGGACATCCTAAAAGTTGGGTGAACTTGTTGTTCTGGACAAGCTGGTGCCTGCTCCAGATCTAGAAGGTCACTATACAGAGTTAATTCTGGGGAGCGTCAACAAGTGACACGTCCATGGAAATGTGCATCAGATTAACTGACAATGTGTGGAAATTTACCATGACTGTGCATTTTTTCTGAGCCAATCAGAAACATCCACATTGCAGTAATGATGTGGATAGATCTTGAAAACGGTTTAACTGTTGGGACAAATGTGTGTACGATAGGCGGGCCGACGAGACGGTGAGAGAGGGAGCGCATCCTACAAACTCCTTGTGAGACTTAAAGCTGGCTTCTGCTCTTGAAACTGCAAACTATTCTTCAGTAAATTTCTCTTTTAATTAATTCCACTCCTGACTGTTGGTCTTCATTTTTCACTACTGGTCCTGGGTCATAAGCTGTTAACCCCTAACACAACATTGATTTATAAGTAGACTATTCTGTTATTTTTACATCCACTTAGCATTAAATGTTGTTTTAACAACTTGTAAGTGCTGACAACCTGACATTATTTCTGTCAGGTCCACTATCATTAAAGATGATTGACAATAAGCATACAGTCTGGATTTGGCGATATGGTGGTTCTGTTCAAGAACTCCCTGTCTATCCATGCAGCCTAGCATAGATAAGAGAAGGAGCGCAGTGAAAAGCAACATACATGTATTGCAGATTCATTCATGTTTTTAATGACAATTAATTAATATAAATCAAGAAAAATAACAATCTGAATCAAAGAGGAACATCAGAAGATCAAGTCCTGACTGTGGATGACAGGAGGAGCTGGGGATGGAGGAGGTAATTCGCCCCTTAGCAACTTGGAGCTGTTGATAATACTGTATGGACCTTATAAGGTATGCTGTGACAGGTGTCATATTCCTATAGTTAGACATGGATGTGCTGAGTGTCAGCTGATGCAATCTTGACTGATGTGACCTGCCAGTACTAACACTATACTTGATTTCAACAAATGTCAACATTGAAGGTCGATCATGTTCCAACTGGGAAGATATAGTCACATTGTGACATAAAAGTACCAACAGTAAGAAACAAAGTTGCAATTGTGAAAAACAAAAGTTATATTTGTGACATATAAAGCCACAATGACATTCTGAAGTGTAATTAATTCCATATCTACATTTGACTTACCAGTACCAGTACCCACTTCCAGACCCACTGCATGCGGAGTGTTTCTCCCTTTTTTACATTCCCTTGCTTGGTATGATAAGCGCCATAACCTTTAAGCCTTTAATGACTGCATGCATGTCTGCTTTAATCATCTAAATAATGAAGGTAATATTAGAATCAGCTGTTGACAAGAAAATGCTGTAAAACTCTATTATCTCTTGAGAAAAGACATGTGTTTAGTATCGAATGTGCACTTGTAGTGTGTCACATCTTGAACTTGCAGATGATTTATCTTTGAAATTAAATGCAACCTTAAGGGTTAGTTCACCAAAAATAAGAATTATATTCTATAAGTCACGATTTTCTAGACCGATATGTATAGGTAACTATTCACTAATTCTTGTGTAATAATCAGGGAACTTTGCTGCCGTACCATGGGTGCAGTGGCACAATGATATTACGCAGAGCCTGAAAATAGGCTAACTTCCGTCAGCACAACCATCGTGACAATCTGCTTGCAAAGAGAGCGTGCTGGGGACTTATCAGGCGCCGGTGAACCCATGGTACGGCAGCAAAGTTCTCTGATTATTACGCAGGAATGAGCGTTTAGTCCCTATCAGTCTAGAAAATCGCAATTTTCATTTTCCGTCAGTCTTAGTACACGATCACATCACAACATGTAAATAGGAAAATGCTGCCGTTATTTTGTCACTTATTGAGCAGTAGGCTAGATGGAGCCATTTACCTTCAGTCTTTGTGCTAAGCTAGGCTAGCGATGGGTGCGTCAGTTGGCTTGTTCCTTTAAGTTTACACTGAAGTATATTCTTTCATATACTTGTTGTAAACGTATGCTATAAAGAGTGTAATGGCCTTCAACTGCTAAAAAAGGAAAGAAGGAGAGAAGATGAGGAACAGAAAGAAAAAGAGGAATTGAATAGACTTGCAATTTACTGAGAATGAAAATAGCAGAGTGGAAGGAAAGTGATTTGTGCCTGTTCTTGATTGGTTCTGGCTGCAGTGCTTGATTAAAGGACTAGCATGAAGACAAGGAAGTTTAGAGTGAACATACACAAGCACACGAGCACATGAACACACAAACACAGCTACTGGATGTCAATGACTGCAGGTCTTATAGATTGTTTGTTGTGTTTTACTGACTGCCCACTGAGCAGTAAGAACTCCAGAGCACACACACACACGCGTGCGAAGAGACGTCGTATGCCAATAATTCACGTTTGCACGCGCCTGTTAACAATAAGAGTAGAAGCCATTGTATTCGACAACAGGATGATGATTATGCCTCTCACAGGAACAAAACAGACGACCAGCTACAACAATGAAGCCAGGAAGCTGTTAAGTGCTCATTTATCAGATAGACAAATCATAAATAAGATCATACAATCATTCTCACACAGTTCTGGGATTAAATCTCAAATTATAAACTTGCTTAAAGGGATCCCTAGTGCAAAATAAATATACTAAAATGTATTTAAAATATAAAATCCAAGCGACAACCTTAGTTTCTCTTGAAGGCAATATGGAAGTAATTTAAACTGCAATTCCTCGACTGGCCACTAGGGACAGGCTCAAGAAGGGAGCAGGATCTCATTGAGCCCCATGTTAAAATGCCCAAATTTACATCAGAAAAAAACATGTTTACATCCTGGTACAAATTGTGGTTTTGGTCTGTACTGCTAATTTTGCATTCCATGACAACTGTGAGGGGGGTGATTTTGTTTTATAACTCATTCGTTTACATTATATAAAGCCTTAAAGTTCTGCATAATTATGGGTGTGGCCACTTTGAGTGATTTGGCCATTTATCTGCTGTCTGTTAGTCATCACGTCACCTCAGCTCCGCCCACATCCCGCCTCTTTGCCAATTTTCTGTTATCCGGGTGTCACACCCTGCCAAGATGGCAACGTCCCGCGCGACTTAACTTTACGCTTTAACACTGCTCTTCAGAATCCTATGGGTGACGTCATGGACACTACGTCCATATTTGTTTAGTCTATGGTAAAGTCACAGAGCAGGGTCAGTGCATGCTGAGGAACACATGTGCACTGAAGCCGCCAGCTTTTTTTCAGAGTCAATAGCTACAGACCTTTGCGTGGCCTTCAGATTAGCTTAAGTGCGTAGAGAGCTTCATGGAATGGGTGTCCATGGCCGAGCAGCTGCATCCAAGCCTTACATCACCAAGTGCAATGCAAAGCGTCAGATGCAGTGGTGTAAAGCACGCCGACACTGGAGTTTTTACTGCTTTCATTTTTACTTTTTTCCAGGTTCACAATATACATCTACTTATTTTTTTTCAACTGCCATCTTTCTAAAACATGTACTTGCAGATAATATTATACTGAAATAAAAGGCAAATTAAGTATACTTAAATTGAGTATACTTTCATGAGAATGTTTCTTAAAAAACTTAAATAAGGGTGATTCAATTATGAAAGAACCTTCTTTTTTAAATAAACTATCCATTTAAATGAAACATACATTCATTTAAAAGGTAATTTATATATATATTCCCAGTCTCACAAATACATTTGCTTACTTTCAAGTACACTTTCATGACTATATTTCTTAACACACTTAAGTACACTTTTAAAAAGTGCATTGTGTAATGATTAAATCAAATTTAAAGATTTACTTAAGAAACAGACATAAATTAAATGATGAATTTCCTTTTTTTCTTCTTTTTTTTGAGTTAACTGTTGCATTAAATTAAACAAAACTTAAAAGGGTTAATTTGTACTACTTTTTTCCCCATGCTCACATTTGCTCATTTTTTCAACTGCTATCTTTCCAAAAACTATACTTAATGATAATAAAAAAAAAAAAAAAATGTGCATTTTGCTGTGAAATTAAAAGTTTTACTTAAAGGTTGGGTGAAATGCTGTTTCATGCATACAGAGCTTTTTACACTGTTAAAGACTTGGATTCCCATCCTAAACATAGACAAAGTTTCAAAAACTAAGTTGGATGATTGATGGGGTATTTCTCTCTCAAAAATACTCCTTCCCGTTTCTCACAAGTTTCTGAGAGTTTTTTTCAAGTATGGGTTGGCTTGACGTCGAGAGCGGAAGGTCCTTGTATGGGCCTTACGGGCTCTTCTCCCGGAAAGGTGCGCGCCCGCGTGACTAGAGGCGAGAGAGCAAATGCACGCCCATAAACACTCGCTCAGCTGCAGATCCACTCGTCCGTGAACACTTCTGTCGCGCCGCGCTCCACTTAATTCCTATGGGTGACATCAAGCAACTTCAACACGTCAGCACAGCATTCCGGGAAGGCAGCGCTGCATTTGAACCGATTTGAACGCAGAAATGACGGGAAGCTTCACAACATCGCTTCAGTCGTGTTGCAAAAGTGGATCTCCATTGTCACTGCTGTCACAGGACCTCACCAAATCAACAGTTACCAAAGAAGTGTGTTTTTGACGGAGCGGTCCCAGCGATAAAGGTTCGGTCCTGCTTTGGAAGCAGGTGGTGAGTAAAACTGCTTCAAATGTCTGTTGTTGGCTATCGTCGTGTAAGTCAACAACAGTAAACAACACGATCGTGTATAGTTCAATTATCAATGATGCATGTGATCTATGGTGTGTGTTTAAATACATTTGTTTAGCTGAACAATATAGGTGTCAGTTTGTTTATTGTAAAACCACCCAAACATAAACCTAGTGTTCTCACAAAGCGTGCTTCGTCATTCAAATGCGCTAACGGACTCTATTGTTGTTCTATGTATAACGTTACACTAGTCTGACGTGCAAAACCGGTTTGCTTGCTACCTGCTAAGGTTTAGTCGAATACAATAGTCCATAAACCGAATCATGTCCTCATAAACTGCGAGTAAACCCACACAAATGAAGACAGGCCACTAAATACAGTACATACCACAGAGACGGACGTCCTGATGTTGCTGCTTCTCCTGTTCAATTTATTTCAGCCTCCGGATCTGATTCTGGATCATATATGTATTAGTTGAATCTGATCGATAGGCATGGTTTATTTAGGGTAGCGTTTTCTCACGCTTGAGGACGTCACCGATTTGTGCTCGCTCGTCATTCTTTATCTCCGCCCACACGATACGCCTCCAGGCGCTCTGTTTTTTCCGGAAAGACTCGGTACAGCCCATATTTCTTTTAGAAATATAATAAAACTAAAGACCAATTGAAAGGGAATATTGAACAGAGGGCAGGGTTTTACCTCAGTGCTCCTCTCCATCTCTCACTCATTGCAGATGAACGGTTGAGGGGAGAGGTGATGCATTTTAAAACCTAAGCCGTCAAATTGACATCATCTGAAAAGGAACTAACTTTTCAAATTTTGATTAAAGATTACCACGGCAAACAATTTTTTTCTGTGTATTAACTTACTGTGGATAAATTGTTCACCCTAAGACCTGTAATATGTGCTAACAAAGTAATTTGTTTTTATATCATGAGGACTTTAAAGGTGAATTTTTACTTATATGTTCCAGATTCACAAATACAGTTACTTCTTCTTTCAAATTCCTTCTTCCTAAAAACTGAAATAAAGGGCAACTTAAATATACAATATACTTTCATGTATGAATTAAAAAAAGTAAGTTTTGTAATGCTGTCAAATTAAAAGTTTTACTTTGGGACATTCTGCTATTTTTTTAAATGTGGGGTGATTCAATTCTGAAAGATTTTCTATTTTTAAGTAAACTTAAATTAAACTTTTTTTAAAAAAAATTCCCAGGCTCACAAGTACATTTGCTCATTCTTTTAACTGCCATCTTTCTGTCCATTCAGTCCTGGTCATTTGGTCCATTTGGAGTGCAAGCGTTTGTCTGTCTGTCTTAAACATTCACTGCGGTTTACAGCTACAGTAAAATCCCTGGAATAGAAACACAGCTATCTGGTGAAACAGGGTATGCAATGTTTAAAATCCACCTGTCACTCAAACTGTGACACCTCTGCCTCTCAGCGGGACACCACTATGGGGGTCTGACAAAGCACATACACACAAGCACAGAATTAGTTTAAAGTGGCTGCTCAATAACAACCACATTTGGGTCACTGTAAACCATATGGCAAAAGAGGTTTTGACAGAGTGTAAAAACAATCTTGGCCCATAACAGAAACAGCCCTTCAGGGGCTCATGAATAGCACACACATGCATATTTAGAAAATTTTCGGTGGGAACAGTCCAATATTATGAAGCACCTCTCTCTTCAGGGAAAACTTGTCTGGCAAAGTCCGAAATCTGGTCTACAAATATAAGGGAATGTTCTTGTTTTTTGTTTGTGAATGGGCAATATTTATTCCCAGCATTCTGATGACTGCATAAGCATAACTCATACATTTTGAGGTGGTATTTGCATAGGTTACCTGTTATGCTGAACTAATCTCTAAAGTTCCTGACATTTTAGGAATCATTTCTCACTTTTACATATATTTCATTGTCAGTGAGTCGAGAAACAAATATAGGAGGACATATTACAGTGCCATTTGTGTGCTATGGATTTGTGTTAAAATGGCATAAAATAACTACTGGTGATACTACTGATTTAAGGGGTATTTACACAACCGTTTTCAACTAAAAATAGAAAACTTTTTAAAGGGGTGATGAATTGAGAAATCAACTTTCCCTTGAGCTTTTGATATATAAGTAAGGGATAATCCAGGGCTATAGCCATGCATTAAAGGATTTTAATGCACGGCATAGAGGCGAAGAACCGCCCGACGCGACGCGAAGCGGTTGCCTCTAGGTCATATCCGTATACATATCTGCGCATAGTGACATATGTGCCATTGGCTTCTGTGTGTCACGTCATGTCACTTAAAGTTGCCATAGATATGTAACGTGGTTGATACTGCCAGCTACCACTGTCACTCTGTTTGCAAGCGTAGCTGTGTTACTATGGTTACCAGTGTTTATAGTGGCGGATTAATTTCGAACTGTAATCAAACTGACTGGAACTACCTGTGCATAGGGCTGGGAATCGATTCCAAAAAGAATCGATTCCTCGATTCCAAGGCGTTGGGAATCGAGAGTCGATTCCAACGTTTGGAATCGATTCCATCGCGGGGAATCGACTCCTCTTTATTCACCTGTCTCTCGCTTACTAATAATGATTGGAAGTCTATTTATTTTTTGCAAAAGGTTCTTTTGAACAGTTAGTTTCAAATTACGAGTTAAAAATAAAGCAATTCAGCGTTTTTTTTGGGTCATTGTGTGATGACGTCACTAGAACGTAATTCTAACTACTTATTTTTATGGTATGAAACGTTCAAATCAAGCCATGAAACGCATATCGCTGATTATTACTATACCTTTCATTCACTAGTTTAATAGTGTTTATTATCATTGTTTCCTTCTGTGATCCTGCATCGTGGACAAGTTTGCTACATTTTGCACACTAAAACTCCATATTTTTTTAATTGTGAAATGGTTCTGTTATCCACAACGGTAGGTTTTGAGCGCTGCTTACAGATGCAGATGTGAGGGTCTTATTTCAATTTTCTATTTTCTTTTATTTTCAATAATCCATTGATACTGAAAGAAAATGCGCCTAGACTAGAGTACAGCTTAATGACCAAGTGTTGCTATAGTAATGAACGCAACTTGTTCGCGCATCTGATTGACAAATGAACTGTGCACTCTTATATTAGCCTATTGATTTTGTTAATATTGTGGTTATTTTACCTCGTACATTCTGTGCAAGCACTTATTTGAATGTAGTCATTTAACTGTGCACATGCATTTTAGACATGACATGTAGTTTTAAACATGCAATATGCACAACTATGAATAATGTGCTATCCTTTTGATTTATTAGGCTAAATCGCATTTACTTCTGGGCCATTTCAGGAGAATCCATCATTCAAAATTCATCAGAGTTATGGAAATAAATCATCATTTTACAAATAAAGTTTCGGAGAATACTTTCTACATCCTTGTATCCTGCGGTCACTCCGGAACTAGGTTCACCATCGATTTTGTTAAAAAAAAAGAAGAATCGAAAAGGAATCGAAAACAACAGTGCGGAATCGATTCTTGGAATCGACTCCATCGATTCCGGAAACAGGAATTGGAATCGGAATCGATTCCAAAAATTTCGGAATCGACCAGCCCTACCGCATTAAACGGTTTTACTGCACACCTTCCAGCCAATCAGAATCGAGTATTAAAAGAGACCATGGTATAAAAGGTCATGATAGTATAAGATTATCATGTACGTTTCAGAGCTGAAAACGTACTTGTTAGTCAAAGAAAATATACACAACAGGCCCAGAAAACAATCGTGAGCTTCATTCTTACATCATAGCGCTACGAAACACTGCCTCTACAGCACGTGTAATTCAGTAGCCCCGCCCACCGACTCATGGAGCTGTTCGGTCAATCACAAGCCAGCAGCAATAACAATGTGGACGAAGAACGCAAGCAAGTTATTGTGGAAGAACACAGTCGCTGCATAAGCTTCCTTCGGAGCATAATATTAGGAATGTGTAATACTTTATTTATTTTTTATGAAATTAAAATGTGTGTGTCTGTGTCTGTGTGTTTGCTTCATTTCACTGCGGAATCGTTTGTAAACAAGTCTCAGGTGCTGGATTTGCAGACACAATGCTGTACCTTCTATATTGGATCTGACAGGAATGGTGCAACAAACTTATGTGAGTAAAACATCTTTTTTATGTGTAGTAGTCCCGGGGCTGTACCAGACCAAAACGTACGTCCGTCGGAAGAAATTCTTTCTTGATCTGGGCGCACGTTTGTGTGTGCGTGTGTTAGTGTGTGTGTGTGTTAGTGTGTGTCTGTCTGTGTGTGTGTGTGAATCTGTAGACTGAAAGTCTGTGGCTTCTTATTAATGAGGATCATTTTGACAAAGATTTCATCTGAATGCGAAAAATAGAAAAAGTAGGAAAAAAGTTTCCATTTTTATTACATCGTTGTGTAAACCGTAAAATACCCTAAATTAACAAGATACTATCACTTTATTTGATAGATTTGTCTGTTTAGTGTTTTAAAAAAATATTATATATATATTGTTTGTTTTCTATCTGAATATTAGACATTTTTGACTGTTACATTATTTATTATATAGAATAAAAATTACTTCTACTTAGTTTTAGTAATTACACTTTTACGTATTATGTATTTTTTTCTGTAATTTTTTAGGCATTTTATGAAAGTGCAGAGTTGTCTTTCTACTCAGTGTTATGTTGTGTCATCTCCCCCTTAGAGTAAAATAGACTAACCAAATTTAAAAAACGTCTTTCGGATGAGACGTTAAACTGAGGTCCCGACTCTCTGTGGTCGTTAAAAATCCCAGGATGTCCTTCAATAAAGAGTTGGGGTGTAACCCCGGCATCCTGGCCAAATTTGCCCATTGGCCTCTGTCCATGATGGCCTCCTAATCATCCCCATATCCTGATTGGCTACATCGCTCGGTCTCCTCTCCACCAATCAGCTGGTGTGTGGTGAGCGTTCTGGCACAAATGGCTGCCGTCGCATCATCCAAGTGGGTGCTGCACATTGGTGGTGGTTTGAGGAGATTCCCCCCTTCAATGTAATGCGCTTTGAGTGCCTTGAAAAGCGCTATAGAAATCGAACAAATTATTATTATTAAATAAAAACTATTCTTTATTCTTTATGAAATCATAGAAATGTACACTGTAAAAACAAAAGAAAAATCTGGTCTCCAATAGAACATTTAAAAATGTAAAATGTAGATGTGATCAGTCACGGGAGAATTTTCATTTGGAGACCTGATTTTTTTTTTTTGTACAATGTCTATATTATGTTTAAACTTATTGTCAAGCTCAAAAGTTCACCAGATGTGAATTTGGTCTCCAATCACAAGTGGCCAACTGAGGAGCAATTTGTTGTTTCCACCTGTGACTTGTGTTAGAATTTCTCAGGACCATCCCATTTTATTCTGTCAGCACTTTCACAGGAACGTCTAATGCTGCGACTAATCATGCAGTTTACGAATGAACGTGAAAAGATATGGATATATGGATAACACACTATCCCCAGGACTTGAATTGAACACTGACTACTTGTGATCGGATCACCACAATCTTGATCTTGCATATTGATCAAAATCTCACCTCTTGATACCAGGTGGATGATCAATTTTTCACAAATAAAATATAGTTTACACAAAGCATATACATACTTATTGTAAGACATGTAAGAAAAATGGTTCTAAATAGAGCAAAGTTAGGATTTTTCCGGCTTGTAACAATAGGAACCCTTTTTGGTGCTAAATAGAATCCTTTTTATGAGGTTCAATAAAGAAAGTTGATTGAAAATATTATATAGGACCTGCCAGATATAGGCAGTACTTGAAGTTATAAATATGCTTTTCAATAATAGTTATTTTCATTCATATTAGTATAGTAATTTAATTAATTACTAATATTATTTTTAAACACCCTATCTTCCTGGTCTTGTGGCCTCTGTTTGGGCATGTTGTGTCAATGAGGTACTTTTTTATTTTTATTTTAGCAAAAACAACCGTGCTCTAACAACAGTTATAAGCTGAATACATTAAATAACAATTGGCATTGAACATGATATGAACAGAATAATGAAGACGTCCATCATTATGTGTGTATTTTGAGTGTGATGATGAGGCTGATGTGACAGCATCTGAAATACACAATTGAGTTGTTTATGAAAAAACATGTTTATAAAGGCCAAAATTAGCACAAAAACTAGACAGTATGTGAGCCATTTACAATGCTAAAAGGAAAAAGTGGCATAAAGGCATGGGGTAGCGTTAATGTGCTTTGTGAATGGGTATGTTAATGCATAAAGTAATTTAAAAAAAATGAGTCTAACAATATGGATCATAAATTTAACATCTCTATTACTTGCTTAGTGGAGAAGAGAAGTATCCTCCCCTAAACAGAGCACACTTGCATATTTTGAAAACAACACAATGGGTAAAAAAACAGTTACAATTAGAAAGTTAAAATGTATAGACATTTTAAGAAGGAAATTGTTTACCTGTTGAGAGTGCGCTGACAGTCTTTATAGTTGTATAGCTGAGCTCCAGAGAAAATCAGTAGTGAGGTTGCTTTGATCAGTTACAGATTTGAAAAACAAAAAGGCGGGAATAAAGAACCTTAAACTCTAACACAAAGAACCACTTCAGCATAAAGGGTTGTTCAAGACCATACGGTTCTATATAGAACTGATACAATGTGTGAAGAACCATCTTTTTTAGAGTGTAGTTTGGTACACTCTCAGAAAAAAAGGTACAGTGCTGTCACTGAGCGGTACCCTAAGGTACAAAAGTGAAAAGGTACATCTTTGTACCTTACTCACCACTACATATCAGTACTTTAAGAGTGCAAATTAGTACCTAAAAGGTACATATTAGTACCTTTTCGGTTTTGTACCATACCGCCCCAGTGACAGCAATGTACCTTTTTTTATAAAAGTGTATTTGCAGTATTTAAAGTCGTTGTTAGCCATTTTGGACCTTTTGACCTGCAGTGTTGAGTCCCCATATACATACTGAATGTATTGGGTTTGACACAACCAGAAATTTTAGGGGGAAAAATGTCAAGGGTGATTTATTAGGCACACAAAATTATAAGCATATGACTTCCAAACGTACTGTGATAGGATTGATGTACTGTAGAGTGTAGGTGACTTATTTTTAGTTTAACAATAAATTATATAAATTAAATTATTAATAATTCACAATTTTCCTAAGATTATGTAACTGTTGCCTCAGAATGACATATCTGTAATATAGTTTATGACACTGAACATTACAACCATTATAACAAGCAATAACTAACTCAACATGACTAGCATTTTGGTTGTGAAAACTGTTACAAATTAGTTCTGTGTTTACCCTTGAACTGTGCTCTGTCTTCTTTTCACAGTCTGTCTAGTGGGTAAAACGTGTGTGTGTGTGTGTGTGTGTGTGTGTGTGTGTGTGTGTGTGTGTGTGTGTGTGTGTGTGTGTGTGTGTGTGTGTGTGTGTGTGTGTGTGTGTGTGTGTGTGTGTGTGTGTGTCTTAGGTAAAGTTGTGGAGAGGCTTTTGTTTTCTGCAGGATTTGGCTCCAGATGTGTCCGAATTCCTCTCAGGCCCCCAGGAAAGAGGTAACCAGATAGGCGGTAAGGTTTATCCTCATGTTTTAAATGTGCAGTGGTGTGAATGCACATTTTGTGTGTGTGTGTGTGTGTGTGTGTGTGTGTGTGTGTGTGTGTGTGTGTGTGTGTGTGTGTGTGTGTGTGTGTGTGTGTGTGTGTGTGTGTGTGTGTGTGTGTGTGTGTGTGTGTGTGTGTGTTTCGTTCTTCTCTAATCCTGCTCATTATCCATTCCGGCCTCTCATCACCTTTATCTTCTATACCTCTGTTTTTCCTCCTCTCCTTGTTTTTCCTTCCCATGTTTTCCTGCCCGTTTCCCCCCTCTTTCTCTCTTTTTCACCATTACCACTTCTTCCTGATCCACAGCCCAAGGGCTCTGCATAAATGCTAGTTATACAAATAAAGATTAAAGAAGGCACTTCCTGTTAATTCAGAGATGTGTTGCGTAGCAACCTCCGATTAGCAAAAACAGCAGCACCAGCTTGTCTCTTGGTTCTCAAATCTTTAACTCTCATGGCCTGTTTGGAGGTCTGAGAGACCCTAAGGCTATTTAAATGGATATTGTACTCAACATATTTATCAGGTTAATACTAATGATATGACTTGTGAGAAATCAATATAAACAAAACATCCAAACAAAACAAAAAAATTCGGAGTTTCACATGACAATGATAGAGGGTTAAAGCTTCAGTTGGTTCTCTACATTAGACACATCATTCAAAACTAACAGTTCTTATGTTTCATTTAGAAAACACTGCCATTTAAATGCCAGAATAATTTCCCAATTGTCTTCACCCAACAATCATGTGTGAAAACAATTATGCATAAATTGATCACTTAGAAATCCAAACTCAGTGTTTTCAGAAGCAAACACTTTTGACCGCCCTGTGATTTCACGGGGCTTAACACTTCGTGGCTGACTTGCTGTTATTCCCAGTTGCTTTCACTTGTCAAAGTTGACCGTTGAATATTTAGTAGTGAGGAAATTTCACTAATAGACTTATTGCACAGGTGACAACCTATCATGGTACCATATTTGAATTCACTGAGCTCCTGAGAGTAACCCATTCTATCACAAATGTTTGTAGAAGCAGTCTGCATGCCTAGATCCTTGATTTTGTCCACATTTGGCTGTGAAAGTCATTGGAAGAAATTGAGACGTGTTCTCTTGAGTGATGAATTATGCTTCTCTTTCTGGCAATCCGATAGACGAGTCTGGGGTAGGTGGTTGCCAGAAGAACGGTACTTGCCTGACTGCATTGTGCCAAGTGAAAAGTTTAGTGGAGGGAGGATTATGGTGTGCGGTGTTTTTCAGAAGTTGGGCTTGGCCGTTCAGTTCCAGGGAAAGGAAATCTTAATGCTTCAGCATACCAAGAAATTTTGGACAATTTCATGCCCCCGACCTTGGGATTGGCCCCTTCCTGTTCCAACATGTTTGCACACCAGTGCACAAAGCAAGTTCCATAAAGACATGGATGAGCGAGTGGAGTGGAGGAACTTGACTGGCCTAAATGGAGTCCTGACCTCAACCCGACAGAACACATTTGGGAGGAATTAGAGCAGAGACTGATAGCCAGGCCTTCTCATCCAACATCAGTGTCTGAAAAATGGGATGTCATTAAAGTTCATGTACATGTAAAGGCAGGCATCCCAAAACTTTTGGCAAAATAGTGTAAGTGTGTGTGTGTGTGTGTGTGTGTGTGTGAGACAAACTCCTGTACACTCCACTGCACACTAAACAAGCAAAAGATACAAGATAGTAGTGTATATGGCTAATCTTCTGATGTTTGTGTGTAGAGTTAGTACAAAAACACAATTCTAGAAGAGTTTTGAATGAAGTGTGATGTGTGAAGTTTTGCATGTTTTCTGCATGTTTTGTGGTTTATTTTGTACAGTTCCAAGAAATGGAGCCATAGTTTCAGAAATTGTGTAAGCACATTTTTTTAACCTGTAATTTAGTCCACTCTTGTGAAAAACAAGTACACTTTGGCTTACTTTTAAAAATAGAACTTATTACCGATATAATAAAGAACATGACAAATATTGTGATAATGACCTTATGATAAGATAATGACAAAAAATAATGGTGTGTGTGTGTGTGTGTGTGTGTGTGTGTGTGTGTGTGTGTGTGTGTGTGTGTGTGTGTGTGTGTGTGTGTGTGTGTGTGTGTGTGTGTGTGTGTGTGTGTGTGTGTGGTGGGATACACGTGGGCGTTTGTGAATTTAACCTTGCAGTGCACATTTATACATGAGCCAAAGACAACACTATGGTCTATTAAACCCTTAATAGACCTATATTTGGGCCTATATTGTCTGAATAACCTTCTGTAAAAAAAAAAAAAAAAAACTGTTATTTATGTGGAAGGAGACCCCACACAAGCACACACACAGCATCTTCCATTATCCTGAGTCCAGAGCTCTTCCTGCTTTGCTTGCTGCTTTATCCATTCAGGGGACGAAGGGCAAGGGAGCAAGGCAGAGTCAGAGGTCACTAAGCCCTCATTGCAAGCAGGGAAACACCTTGCGAACCCTGTTTGTTCCTGATTTTAAGAGATTGAGGAAGAGGGCGTCCATGTTTGTTATGTAGAATGGTATAGATTATTTGGTTAAAAATAATATTAGATAAGGCAATAAGATAGTCCCAGATGACACTTTTGTTGCTTTTTCATAACTCAAGAGACTCAATTTAGTTGCTAGTTATGCTTAAATGTACTGTAATTATCAACTTTATTTCACATTTTTGCATATATGACCTAAAAGATCTTGTGTATTTTGTAGGAGGAAAATTCACCAATTGTGTCAGATATGAACCAAAATGCCACCAAAATTCATTTTAAAAAATGTTTGAGAACGAGATCAAGGAACACAAAAATGTAATTGATCATTTCAATGCAAAGACGTTTTAGATTGATACAGGCTGATTAAATCAGAAACATACTCTGGTGCTAAACCATGCAAAGCACTGAAAACATACGCCGATCAGGCATAGCATTATGACCACCTTCCTAATAATGTGTTGGTCCCTCTTTTGCTGCCAAAACATCCCTGACCTGTCGAGGCATGGACTCCACCAGACCCCTGAAGGTGTGCTGTGGTATCAGGCACCTGTAAGTTATGAGGTGGGGCCTCCATCAGACTTGTTTGTTCAGCACATTAGTTTCACACCCAAACATTGCCCAAAGCATCACAATGCCTCCGTCGGCTTGCCTTCTATATAGTGCATCCTGATGCCATGTGTTCCCAAGGTAAGCGACGGCCATCCACGTGATGTAAAAGAAAACATGATTCATCAGACCAGGCCACCTTCTTCCATTGCACTGTGATCCAGTTCTGATGCTCACGTGCCCACTGTTGCTGCATTTGGCAGTGGACAGGGGTCAGCATGGGCACCCTGATGGGTCTGCAGCTATGCAGCCCCATACGCAACAAACTGTGATGCACTGTGTAATCTCCCATTCCACCACATCCCAAATGTGCTCTACTGGATTGAGATCTACTGTTTTAGTAGTTAACTCATTGTAATGTTCAAGAAAACAGTTTGAGTTTTCAGCTTTGAGACATGGTGCGTTATCCTGCTGGAAATAGCCATTAGAAGATGTGTACACGGTGGATAAAGGGATGGACATGGTCAGCAACAATACTCAGGTAGACTGTGTAAGCTCCATTAGGTCCCAAAGTGCACCAAGAAAATGTATGGATCCATGCTTTCATGTTGTTTACACCAAATTTTGACCCTATACCATTTGAATTTCACAGCAGGAATCGATACTCTTCAGACCAGAAAACATTTTCCAATCTTCTATTTTCCAATTTTTGCATGGTGATCCCATGCAAATTGTAGCCTCAGATACTTGTTCTTAGTTAATAGGAGTTGCACCCGGTGTGTACTTCTGCTACTGCCCATCTGCTTGGTTCAACATGTTGTGTGTTACAAATGGCCCTGGAAATTATTTAAACGGAGGAAAATTCCCTGAATGGAAAACTATGTTTTATTAACAAAGTACGGGAGGAACACATTCAAACTGCCCAACCAATCAGCAATATATGAGGCCTATATAGCAGACTCACATATGTTCTCTACAACCCACCACCACCCCATCTCCTCACATTCGCGTGGCTACTATCCTAACCAGAAATACCGTTGGAGTACTCTTGCTTCGGGCCAAAATTCAGAGCTCGGAGCCCTCCCCTCAGAGAGCACGGCAAATACGATACGTACAATTTTATTTGATCATTTGTAAGTGTGAACTTTTGAAAGTAAATTTTTGTCACTGGTTTGTATTTGAGTTTATTTGTAATAGTTTATGTGCGCTTTTTCAGCCTCTCACATGGAATTTTTTTATGTATAATGGTATGATTACCAGTAGTGCACCATCCTGCACTATACTGTACAGTAACATATACAGTAGAAACAGGAGTCAGTCATTATTGATCCCCTGAATGGCTTGATCCCCGCAATGGCTTCTTCCACAACAATGGTCTTACAAGGGTGTGTCTATAATATGTGCAGCTACTTCAGGTCAAGCCTGCCAGATCTATGTGTGTGTGGGTTCATGCACCAGCATGTGTGTCCATTGAAGATAAACTATTTATGAGCCACCTAATTTATGGAGGATTCTCAGGAAATAGTGCCATTTGTGTCTTATGTGTGTCCCTGTTACCTACTGCTGATATATTTAGCAGGATACTGAACCCAGTCACTTTATTTGAACTGTTTCCGGTGTGGTAATGAAAAATAAAAAGTGTTTTTTTTTTTTTAAATGGAATATCCGTCAATATGTATGTCCCTAGTCTCTTTCAGTATTTCATTATTATGATTTACTCTTATATTGACCATTTGTTTTGTTTTTTTGTTATTCATTTTTATCATAAAAAAAAAAATCACTTACCTTCGACCCCATTACATTTAACAGTAAACATCTTGAATGTAAAAGTGTTGGCATAAAACATATTTTGAAAGAAAAATGGATTGCACTTTATTTTACAGTATGTGCACTTACATGTACTTACGTACTGGTTAATATAAGGGGGGTAGGTTCAGGGTATACCTAGTTATTACCCAGTTATTGTAATTACTAATAAGTACATAATTTGTACATGGGGACCGGTCTGTAAAATAAAGTGCTACTGACAAATGTCATGATTTACTCTTTTTTAATAATGTTTTAATCTGTAAAAAAAAATGGCCATCTAAAAAGCTGTATTTGATCCTATTTGGACATTAACAAAATGGAAAGAAACAACCAAAATCAGGAAATGTCAAAAGCCGCAATCACGTCACCCATATGCTGCTCATGGCCAATGCTTCAGAACATGTGCCTCAACTCCAGTAAATGGCTTTGGGAACATTGCTTTCATAGTTAGAACACTCTAGTTAGTATTGAAACCAGTATTTTTTCTTGGTTGTGCAAACATTAAGGGAACATTCCGTTTGAAACATCATGGGAAAGTTACTTTTGAATGTTCTCTGACGAATGTCCGACTAAAGCATTGCATTAATGCTGTATAAATATTATTTTTTGCTAACATTATTAAAGAACATTCTATTCATGTTACTGGGAGAACATTTTTTATTATTAACCAATGTTCTGAGAACGCTCCCTGTAAGCGGGGCATATGGCAGTTTCATTATGGTCTGTAGATTTAAGGCCATAAAACCACGAAAAAGAAACACCATTTTAAAACTCCCTTGGCTATGTCCAGGTGAGTATGTGTGTTATCAGACTCATCAGTGAGGGCAGTCTCGGGGTAAAGAGTCAAAGAGTCGGGCGGCTGCCCGCAGGCACCATATTTCAAACATGCCTTCAGTAATGAGCTGGGCTGGACCGGCCCAGAGCTACAGAATGGCTACTCACTTAAGAGGAGGTGAAAAAACACGTTAATTGACAGAACAACTTGTCGGTATTCTCGACTATGTGATTACTGAGTACACATGGGGGACAGCGAGGGGGTGAGCAGACACATGTTTTCAGGGATTTCAAAGACTCACAGGACTCCACATCAAATCAGGAGAGAATGCTAACCTGCTAAGCTAAAATGCAAACAAACCATCATGATTGCCTTTTAAATCTCCATGAATTAGCTCGCAGGCCTAAATCAACAGAAAGATTGTGATATTTGTGTGTGTGTGTGTGTGTGTGTGTGTGTGTGTGTGTGTGTGTGTGTGTGTGTGTGTGTGTGTGTGTGTGTGTGTGTGTGTGTGTGTGTGTGTGTGTGTGTGTGTGTGTGCCTTCAAGAACAGAAGTGGGGTGTTAAGTGGCACATGGGTGTGATATCGTCTGAGGAGGTTTCTTGGTGTTTAGCATACCCATATGAACACTTGGGACGTTTCTTTTACAACAGAGAGATCCAAACAACCAATACACAACATACAAGGGAATATTCTCAACTTCAGTTTAAGCAGACAGCCTCTAGAAACTCACTATCCTTTTTCATTGTCTGAAGTGCCTCATGCTAACACAAAAGCACAGAAACACACACACCTTGTGTAATTTGAGGGGTTTGAAGTTCAACAAATCAATCTGTGAGATCAAATCTGACGTGTTAGGTGTCTGCTGACAGCTGTATACTTCAAACAATCCCCAAATTACAACTAACACCCCAGCTGTAGCTTCACCTCTGCTGGCTTCAGCCATGCCAAACTGCTGGGTCTGCTGTGTGTGAATGTGAGTGTGTATGCATTCAGGTGTGAGTGTATGTGTGTGTGTGTGCGTGCGTGCGTGCGTGCGTGCGTGCGTGCGTGCCTGCGTGCGTGCCTGCGTGCCTGCATATGTGTGTGAATTAAACATCACATGCGACCACTTTAAACTACTATTTAGCATCGGACCGATCAGCTGTACAAGGCCAAAAAACAACACAGCTGCTAGGGGTCTCACACACACACACTCACTCACTCACAGGCAAAGTTGCTATTTCTTGTGTGGTCTTACTCTTCACATCTGATAGAAAAAAAGAAAGAAAAAACTGGTAACTATTACATGTACTTTAATTGCATAAATTGTCTTTATGCAGACATATCAATATTTCTTAACATTTCTTTCTCTTAAAGGAACAAGCCGACTTTTTGGGACTTTAGCTTATTCACCGTATCTCACAGATTTAGATTAGTCCATACCATTCTCATCTCCGTGCATCCCATTGTCTGACACACCCACCACTAGCCTAGCTTAGCACAAAGACTGGAGGTAAATGGCTCCGTCTAGCCCACTGCTCAATACATGACAAAATAACCAACATTTTCCTATTTATATGTTGTGATGTGTATTGTTACATCGTGTAGCAACTAAGACTGATGGAAAATGAATAGTTGCAGGATTATGGCAGTAAAGTTCGTTGATTATTATGCAGGAATGGGAGAATAATTCCTAGCCATATCGGTCTAGGAAATCACAACTTTTCATTTTCCGCCGGTCTTAGTACACGATGTAACTATACACATTACAACATGTAAATAGTAAAATTCTGGTGTTATTTTTTCACTTATTGAGCAGTAGGCTAGATGGAGCCATTTACCTCCAGTCTTTGTGCTAAGCTAGGCTAACGGTGGGTGCGTCAGACAGTTATGGCACGCACGGAGATGAGAATGGTGTGTATGGACTTATCTAACTCTGGGGGAATAATCTAAAGTCCAAAAAAAGTCTATGTGTTCCTTTAAATTGTATCATACCTGCTTTACTGATGATTTATTCATTTCTTATTATGATTGCTTGTATTATGATTTGATCATTTATGATGATTCTCTTAAAGATGCTGATTGTTATGTTTGATACATTATAATAAACCTCAAACCCCATGAATGTTTCTCCAATCATTATTACATATTTGGGTCTTTAGCGACCCATATGGGTACTAAGAAGAATCCTAAGAAGGTTGATGTCAAACTTTAGAAAATGAATGAGGGGAAAGGTAGTGAATGACTTCCCCGGTCACTAAAGAACTGAAGTTAAATTGTAATAATGTTTCACAATTTATACTATTTTTACTATATTTTTCAAATATATTAAATTCACATGGTCAAATAAATGCAAACTTTTTAAAGTATACCAAATTTCACCAACCCCAAACTTTTGAACAGTAGTGTATATACATATATATCCAGGGGTTTACATTGATTGGATGCAGACTTCAAAACAGAATCACATAATCAATAACACTAATACTAACACAATAACTTCATTACTGTATACTTTGGTAAAATAGCTCTAGTTTGTATGCTTAAATGCTTCATTGTAATATCAAACTCAACCTCTGAATTAACCTCTGACCTCTAACCCCCCCATATACCCCTCCCGTCCGTTTGGCTTCGCTAAGACATGAACGAGTACAGTATTATCAGTGAGATAAAATGTCCATGAGTAGATCACGCTCAAACAAAGCTTTCACTGAAAAAAAATGTGATTTGTTACAACAAAGGGCTTTTTGGTGAAGATCTCAATTTCATCTGCCTAATCTGGCAATTAGAGGTGTGTGTTGAGTGTTTGAAAGTCGTCTGGCTAATCTGACCATCTGCTTCTTATCAGCGTTTCTTTTATTTTTAAAATGTGTGGATTTATTTATTTATCTAAAGGATCTATTAGAGCAGCAGGCAGCCACATCTCTCCACAGTCAATCAGATAGCAGCCTACCGGACCTAGTGATGTGGTGGTGGTGGTGGTGGGGGGGTCCATTCCTTTTCCTTCCCTGTGTGTGTGTGGGGGGGGGGGGGGGACCAAATGTCCACACAAGGAATATACCAAGGAATAAAATTGACCTTGCAGGGACATTTAGTTAGTTAAGGGGATAAAATATACAGTTTGTACAATATAAAAACCATTACGTCTATGAAGAGTTGCTACAACGATAGTGAAAATGGTTCTGTGATGGGTAGGCTTAGGGGTATGGGGTTGTTTTAGGCTATAGAAAATATCATTAACCTGATATAATATCAATGGAAGTGCAATGTCCTCAGACTCCTCACTATAGTGTAAAAAACGTGTGTCGTCTATATAGAAATCCACTAGAGGGCGCAGTCTCATCTGAGGGCCTGCCAGCTTGATTCAAGCAGGAAACTGTCTGTTGTTTTTGCCAGGCTGTTTGCTCTGGGTGTGTGGAGTGTTTTAGTTTCTCCCGATATGAAGCACTGAGGTCCGACAAAAACAACATGCAGAGGAAGGGGTGAGGGGCAGACTGGGGCAGGGCAAAGGATTATGGGGGCACAGAGAGCAGCCCAGTCTCCTTTTCGCACAGCAGGAGCTCCTAACTGACTTTGAAATTATACAGTAATTTATGGCTACAAGTAATATTTCAATAAATATGAAAGGCACGAGTAACGCCAAAATATACCATGACCTCGCCTATTGCTTGCATTTAAAGTCATTTCAAAGTGGTGAATGACTCATCTAACAGGTGTTTTTAAGGCATAAAGACCATGAGGGATCTGATCTACTTATCTGGTGCTTTTCAGTATGCACATTAAATAAATAAAGGTTGCAAATGGGGTTGCCATAGAAGAAGCATTTGGGTTAAAAGAACCATTTTTCTTAGTGTGAAGAACATTTTAACAAACTAAAGAAGCACTTTTTTGATGCCAATAAAGAGTAGCATTTTTAATAATCGGTTAATCTGTTTGATATGCATTATTTGCTACCTCAACCCTTAAAATGTATGGCAAATATGTCATCCAAAGTGAGTTCTGAATCTTGAGATGTTTACAAACTGGAAAAAATAAATAAATGATACCACAGATTCAGTGTGCTGTATCCAGAATGTTCTGATGCCACCAGTGGACATGTGCAGACAGTACCCTCAGGATAAATTAAAAGAACAAAATGATTCAAAAGCTTTGCCGTAAGTGCCACTATTCACACATTTTATATCTGATCTGATGCATTTAAACAAATGTTCCCAGAGATGCATTAAAGGCCTCTGTTGTCTTTACATTAGTTCTCGGTGTTAGTCACGTTAATTCAAGTTATTCCTTTAAAAATTGTTTAAAAATTGTTACTGACAGCTCATTAAATATTTGGGAAGATCTGCAGATGATCTCATCAATGTTGTGGAGAGTGACACTTTGGTTTAGATTGATGGATTACACACTGATCCTGCTAAATCTGATTGCACATTAATTTAAGGAGCATATGAAAGTTGTGTAAATAGAGGTGCAGATATGAAGCGACCAGAGGTCTATGAAAACGTCTTGAAAGATTATCATATGTAGAACATAAAAATAAATTAGGTGTATCCTATAGTTTTCCTATAGTTTGTTTTGGATGTGAATTGCTCTCTTTTCAGCCTAAGCTATTTCGCTTTAAATGCCCTTTTTCAGGTGCTGCAAATAGGGTGTAACGCGTGAACAGCGCGTCCTTAAGAAACTCGTTAACGTCAAATGCGTCGTTTCCTTTTGTTTTTGTTTATTTTGCGAGTTTGTGTCTGCTATTATCATGCAAATAAATGCAAGAAAGTGCGAATTCAATTCACACATATCCAAATCCTTCGCTGACATGTAATCTAATCACTAAAGACACTCAGATCGCTTTATAATAGTTATAATATAGCGAGCAATATTTTTATTATTAGGCTACTATAATCGCCTAAATGAATTGGATTTGAGCACCGACAGGAAGGTGTACGTTTTGTTTAAGAATAATGTCACCACGTAAATAATAATAATAATAATAATAGGCTACAATAAATAGTTATTTATTTATATGATGTAATAGGCTTCATAAATGTAATAGGCTATTTATAAAGGAATGCAGGCTTTTTATTTATTTTTTATTTAAGGGTTTGAATAATGTCTGCAGGTAAATCTCTTCTTCATATTAGGCTAAGAGTCTGCTGTGATGTGTTGTAGTGGAAATAGAGTGTTTGAAGTGACTGCATGTCACCTTCATGTAATGTTTGAGTGAGAGGAAATCACAGAGCAATGCCTCGTTTACATTATCATTTGGTCCCAGGCGCTGGTTTCACTGGGAACCTGTCTGAAACCTGTTTAGGCTTGCCATGTTTAGTTAGGCTATACGTTTAAATTTTAGTGCCATGCTCGATCGTGCAAGGCAGTAATACATTAAAAGTAGACTTAAACGCAGTAATACAAATAATAAAGAAAAATAGATTATCAAAAATACACACAGACTACTGCCAATATCGTCCAATTAGGCTATTTTTACACGCAATTTATCTAAATGGAGAAAGCTCATGAGAACTTAAAGGATAAGTAGGACATTTCAGATGTATAAAGAAAAAGAAGGTGTAGCATAGTTAGTTTTGAATGTGGACTGCTATACAATAGCATAGCCTACACACTTGAAAAATAAAGGTTATTAAAATCCATGAAGAACATTTAATATCCAAAGAACCTTTCCTTTGCACAAAAGGTTATTTGTAGTGGAGAAAGGTAGTATATATCGGGGAATGTATTCAGGGGACCGTAAATGGTTTTTCTATATGGCATCCTTGTCAAAACACCTTTTGGTTCTTCCTGGCACCTTTATTTTTAAGCGTGTGCCTACTGCCAGAGTCGTTCAGTTATTTTTTTACACGCAATTTCCCTAAATGGAGTCTTTTCTTAAAACATGCTGATTTACTGTAGCAGTCTTTTCATTATTATAGCATCATTGTTTCCATCTATTTAACTTGTCACAATAATTTCTGTCACGCTCGATTAAATTATCCTCCTCCCTCATTCTTCATAAGTGATTCAATTCAAGTGTCGGAAAAATTATAGCATAATGAACGCATAGCTGCAAGTTTGAGGCTACATAAAACTTACAGGAAGTCATTTAACTAAAGCTCATAGTGGGTTGACGGAAAATATTCTACCAAAACAGCCTAAATGTAATTAATTTATTCGAGCAGGATATTTGTCTGACATGAATGAACAAATGTGTGTAAAAGTTAACATCCATTGAAATTCTGCGACTGTGAAATAATAGGCTAATAACTCACTGTTTCTCATTTATTATTTAAAAAGTGCCGTAAATGAGACGTGACGCAAACATATTTTTGTCAGCCAATTTAAGCTGAACCCAACTTGAAAGACTAGCTAGCCATTACTTTTTCATTAAGAAGAAAAACAAGAGTTAAGCTCACTTTGTTGACACACTCGCTCCTGCCGACTGCGTGGCCCGGGGGTGTTGGTGTGCCGTGGTGGGTGGGTGGGAGTGTGTGTGTGTGTGTGTGTGTGTGGGGGGGGGGGGGGGGGGGGGGGGCTGAGGTTTAGTCGAGATAAGGGGTCCGATATATGGGTTCAGAGGGAGGGGTGAGAAGTCTGGAGTTTAAAAAGACAGGGCGCTTCTCTCCCTCACACAGACGCGCTTCAGGTTCCAGTGAGGAAAACTTACCACAGACTCTGGTTTCAGACAGAAGAATCCAAACATTCCCACTGAACTCTATCAAATTAAGACCAGACATTCGGATAAAACTGCACAAACCCCCCCGAAGGACTCAAAGCTAAAGCCCCCTTACCAAATGGAGCCAACGCCGGAATACGTCGACACGTACGACTATTATGACTATAACGAGACTGGATGCGACTACTCGGAGTGGGAGCCGTCTTATTCCCTCATTCCCGTGCTGTACATGCTCATTTTTATCCTCGGTCTCTCCGGGAATGGCGTGGTTATGTTCACTGTCTGGCGCGCGAAATCCAAACGGCGCGCGGCAGACGTTTACATCGGCAACCTGGCGCTCGCGGACCTGACGTTCGTCATCACGTTGCCGCTGTGGGCTGTGTACACCGCGCTGGGTTACCACTGGCCGTTTGGCGTGGCTCTCTGCAAGATCAGCAGTTATGTAGTGCTTGTCAACATGTACGCAAGTGTCTTCTGCCTGACCTGCCTAAGTTTTGACCGCTACCTTGCCATCGTCCATTCTCTGTCCAGTGGCCGGCTCCGCTCCCGTGGGACCATGCTGGCATCACTGGGTGCCATTTGGTTCCTCTCATGCCTGCTGGCTGTGCCCACTCTCCTGTTCCGCACTACGGTGGATGACGCCGGGAGCAACCGCACCACTTGTGCAATGGACTTCAGCCTGGTCGCTCACAACCAGGATCATGAATTCCTTTGGATTGCAGGTCTGAGTCTTTCCTCCTCTGCTCTCGGATTTCTTCTGCCTTTCTTGGCTATGACCGTCTGCTACTGCTTCATCGGCTGCACGGTCACCCGCCATTTCAGCCACCTGCGCAAGGAAGACCAGAAGAAGCGGCGTCTCCTCAAGATCATCACCACCCTGGTGGTGGTCTTCGCATTCTGCTGGACGCCTTTCCATGTGCTGAAAAGCATGGATGCACTGTCCTACCTGGACCTGGCACCAACCTCATGCGGCTTCCTCCACTTCCTGCTCCTGGCTCATCCGTACGCCACATGCCTGGCATATGTCAACAGCTGCCTCAACCCGTTCCTCTATGCGTTCTTCGACCTGCGGTTCCGCTCGCAGTGCCTGTGTCTGCTGAACCTGAAGAAGGCCATGCATGGGCACATGAGCTCCATGTCCTCGACCCTCAGCGCCCAGACTCAAAAGTCAGAGGTGCAGTCGCTGGCCACCAAAGTGTGAGGGAATTCAATGAGAAGAACAGAAAACATGAAGTTGAAGAGAAAACACTGAGTTGAAGGTGTAAAACAAGTCGAGGTCTACTGACGGCTGGTCCGTTCTGACTGGGGGTGAACTGATGGACTTGAGAACATATTGCTTTATGTTTGTAAATAACACTCATAGTTCGATGTACTCTACTGTATTCATGACAAATTGCTGGAATTATGTGACTTTGTGTGAATGCATGTGTGAATTTATGTTCGCTGACATCTAGTCGGCTTTGACACTCAAAAACACAAATATCCAAGCAAACAGGAGGTCAGTTTTGTCAAACACATTCAAACTGACCTCAGTGATGCTGCACTGAGGATGAACTTGCTTGTGCTGTTGTCAGAGTGTGTGAGTGTGTTGAAGCCTGTATACACTGGTGTAGAGATGCAAATTGTACAGTATTTTCGTACTATTTTCCTTTCTGCTAATTTGCAATGTTCAGAAATTGTTGTTCAGTATCTGTAGCACTTGTTAAGAGGAGATATAAAAATTATAATTTTGTTAAACTCCATGTGCATGTGTGTTTATTTGATGAGCGGATCAGTGTGCGTGAGTGTGTTTCAGTGCAAAGG